>NW_015172580.1:30513-31951 GCF_001447785.1 Gekko japonicus
TCCACCCTGGGGCCGTCATTCCACTCTTGTCCCTGTCATCGCAGTTCCAGAACACTCCTGCTCCACCCTGGGGCCGTCATTCCACTCCGTGGCCTTTCATCCCAGTTCCTGAACACTCCTGCTCCACCTTTGGGCTGTCATTCCACTTTTGGCCCTGTCATCCCAGTCCCTGAACACTCCTGCTCCCCCCTGGGGCTGTCATTCCACTCCGTGGCCTGTCATCCCAGTCCCTGATCACTCCTGCTCCACCCTGGGGCTGTCATTCCACTCCGTGGCCTGTCATCCCAGTTCCTGAACACTTCTGTTACTCCCAGGGCCTGTCATTGCACTCCGTTATTGCAACTCTACTTGTACCCTAATGTTTTCCAATGGAGTCCATGCAAGTCAATTTGCATTCCTGGCTCCCATTATTTCCAATGGGCCTTCCAGCGTCTCCCATTGTTTCCAATGGGCAATCCTGTCCTTCCTTTTAGTATATCCCCTCCGTGGCTCCTGTTTGTGTCAGCCAGGTAGAGATATATATGGCTTGCCAGTTCGCCATTTTCTTCAATCTTTTCCCCCAGCCCACGTAATTTGAGATTATTTTGTCGTAGTGATAAGTCGATACGTAGAGTTTTCTCAGCAAGGAGGTCCTCGGTTTGTTGTATTTGTTGAATTTCGTTCTAATTATTTATGCTTCTCTGCAGCGCTCCGTCAGCCACATTTCTAGTGTCCGTCAGGTCTTTTTGCATTTCATCACATCATACAGAGGCTTAAACATCACGGTTATATGGTTTAGGAAGACTTTTTCCATATTCAAAAGAGCGCCCGACAGGTCCGCTGCGGTGACAGGTTTTGCCTCCGCTGCAGACACGTTGTTGCCAGATGCCATTTTGTCGATCGGGGCTGACAGGAGGCAGCAGGAGTGATCGGTTCGAAACTCAGTGCAGAGAGGTTCATCTCAGTAGACCTTAACACAAATGGCTGTTAGGCTTGTGGCATGTCATTCTAGTCCCAGAACACTCCTGCTCCCACCAAGAGCTTTCATTCGTCTCTGGGGCCTGTCATTCCAGTCACAGAACACTCCTGCTACCCCCCAGGGGCTCTCATTCCACTTTGGGGCCTGTCATTTCAGTCCCAAAAGACTCCTGCTACCCCCAGGGGCTGTCATTCCAATGCGAGTCCTGTCATTCCAGAACACTCCTGCTACCCCTAGGGGCTGTCATTCCACTGTGGGTCCTGTCATTCCAGTCCCAGAAGATTCCTGCTACCCCCAGGGGCTGTCATTCCACTCTGGGGCCTGTCATTCAAGTTCCAGAACACTCCTGCTACACCCAGGGGCTTTCATTCCACCCTGGGGCCTGTCATTCCAATCCCAGAACACTCCTGCTACCCCTAGGGGCTTTCATTCCACTCTGGGGCCTGTCATTTCATCCTCATAACCCATCTGCTACCTCCA
>NW_015172580.1:32046-45068 GCF_001447785.1 Gekko japonicus
ATTCCTGGCTCCCATTATTTCCAATAGGCCTTCAAGTCTCTCCCATTGTTTCCAATGGGCAATCCTGTCCTTCCTTTTAGTACATCCCCGTCTCGGATCCATACATACACAATGAATACGTGCAATCTCGATTTATTTATTTGATTTGATTATGCTGTTTTATAGTCCTATACTGGAGCATTCTTGTCAGAAGTACATTTTAAAAATAAATAAAAGCAAGGGTTTAGGGTTGTGAAGGAATCAGACAAATGATCATCATGCAAAGGAGTGCAAAGGTGTATTTTGGTGTTTGGCTGGTCTTCTTTCTTGGCTGTGCTGACTAGAGACATGCTAGGCCTCAAGTTTGTATTTCCATTATCTAGTCTATCAGAGCTAAGCACTAGCACAAAAGACATTATGGAACTGTGTGTTGGAAAGTCTTGCTCAAATTAAGCACTGTTTTTTGGAAAAGCAGAAAGTGGAGTCATTAGGCTAAGGAAAAGAAGGGCAAAAGTGAAGTAAGGAAAAAATGGGATGGGGATATTTAATGGGGAAAAGAATGTGGAGAGAAAGGGTCACTCTGGCTAAAATCCCATCCACACTCGGAATCAACAAGACATTTTGAACTCAGTGGGACTTACTTCTGAGTAAGCATTCAAATCAAGCTAGGCTTACCATTCCCCTGGTGTGAACGGAGGAGTCCCTGCTTTTGTGCACTCCTTCCCACCCCCAACCAGTGACATCACTGTGCAACATCCCCAAAGTGCTGACTTCACACGGAAGTGACATCCATAATGTTGGGGGGTGATGCTCTGGTTTTTGGGCAAATCTCTATGGTTTGATGCTGATTTTACCATAGAATTTTGCCCCAAAACAGAGCATTGCCCCCAACGGTGCTGACCCAATGATGTCACTTCTTGGTGATGTCAGCGCATCGACAACATCCCCACTCATTCCTGGAATACTCCCCCAAGCCCCCTGCCAGCACGATGACTCCACTTGGCAAAAGGGTGTTGCATCACAATAATCCAGGGGTTTTTGCTGCTTCCTGTTATTACAATTTATCTCCAGATGACAGAGATTAGTTCCCCTGGAGCAAATGGCTGCTTCGGAGGCTGGAGTCTATAGATTATACCATGTTTAGGACCCTTTCCTCCCCATTCAATCTGGGCTCCACCCCAAAAATCTCTAGGAATGTCCCAGCCTGAAGATGGAAACCCTGCAGCTGTAATAATGGGAAGGGGTAGTGGTGTAATGGAGAATATGTCCCTTCTTAAAGCTCCATGCGGAAAGTCAGAGAAATTCCTTCCATCTTCTGCTCATAGTCTTCATCAAATCTCTCATTTTGTGCTACAGTAAAATGGTTCTTCCAGTCTCCAACAGCTCCTAAAGCAGCAAGAAACAGAAGCAGTTACTATCTGCAAAAGTTCAGGAAATAAAATTCATTTCCCCTATTCTACTAACTTGGATAATGAGTGTTCTATTTGCCAGAAACTATATTTTTAAAGAGAATAAAGTTTACTACGGATGGACGGACGGAAGGAAAGACAACCAGTGTAGCACCTTTTCTCATGAATGGGGAGATTTTATGGTTCATTAGCTCTGGAGGCTTTGTGGTGTAGTTTGCCATGGGATTATCTTTCATGTTCTCAAATTGTGTATTCTGGATGATCTTATCTAGAACTTCCTTTTCCAGGTCCTTTTCCAGGAATTTCATCACCTTCTGGATTTCACGCCTGGGATTCTATAGAGAAAGTGAAAACAGCCAACTAACAGAGTTAGGGAGAGAAGGAAAAAACATTAACTGAATGGAGGAAAAGCTATCTAAACAACTCAAATATTACTACTTCTGCTTACAAATGGAGAAGTGGAAGTCTTCTCTCTGTCACATAATACTAAAACTCTCAGTCATCCTGTGAAGCTGATGGGAGACAGACAAAAAATCACTAATTGTTCACAGTGAAAAATATTTATTTATTTATTCGACTTATATCCCGCCCTCCCTGCCGAAGCAGGCTCAGGATGGCATGTAATTCACTATAAGAAGACATGATGGCTGCTAGCTAATATGGCACTGAAAGGATTAAACAAATTCCTAGGGATGCCAGCTTCCAAGTGGAATGTGGGGATCCCCTGGAATTGGAACTAATCTCCAACCTATAGAGATCGGTTCTCCTGGAGAACATGGATGCTTTGGAGGGTAGACTCGATGGCATTGCACTCCTGTTCTTCCCAGGCTCCACCCCCAAATCTCCAGGAATTTGCCAACCTGGATCTGGCAGCCCTAACCCCCCCCCCCAATCTCCAGCCAGTGTCCAAGGGGGACCTGGCAATCTGACAGATCCACAGAGGACATTAGTAGTGCTTTTGAACTAGGACAGCTAGGGGTGGGCATGGACTGGCTTTCAAAGTTCATCACAAATTTTGGCTGGTTCGTGGTTCGCAAAGCAATGCTTATGGAAGGCTGACCAGTATCAACTAGGGTTGCCAGGTCTGGGTTGGAAAATACCTGGAGACTTTGGGGGTGGATCCAGGAGAGGGTGGGGTTGGGGGAGGGGAGGGACGTCAGCATGGTACAATGCCATAGAGTCCACCCTTCAAAGCAGCCATTTTCTCCAGGGGAGCTGATCTCTGTCAGCTGGGGATCAGTTGTAAAAACGGGAGATCCCCAGGCCCCACCAGGAGGCTCTATTAACAAATAAATATACACTTCAAAAACCTTTTAACAAACTAATGTGTTCTATTTATGGTCATCATTTAGTAAAGTGCATAGTGTATCATTATTTCATCCTAGTCAGGTATAAATACTCATTACATTCAATAAGCAATAACATTCAGTACATACAGATTGCTAACTACCAGACAATTTTGCATCAGTGTTTTAAAAGTCAAGCCCCAACGGGAGTTTCTAGAATTATAAACCCGCTTCTCCTGTCATTCTCAAAGCAGTCCATGAATGTTAGCTGCACAATGTGTCTTTTGTAGGACCGGCAAAAAGCATCCATACAAGTATTAAGAAGGCTGTCCCCCTTTTTGGAAGACTTCATGCAAGGAGAACTGGGTTTATAATTCTAGAAACTCCCGTTGGGGATTGACGTTTAAAATACTGATGCAAAATTGTCTGGTAGTTAGCAATCTGTATGTACTGAATGTTATTGCTTACTGAATGTAATGAATATTTATACATGACTAGGATGAAATGATACACTATGCACTTTACTAAATGATGAACATAAATAGAACACATTAGCTTGTTAAAAGGTTTTTGCAGTGTATATTTATTTGTTACCAGACTCTCCTAACACTGCAGCTCGGGTTGCTTCCCCCACCTGGAGGCTGGCAACCCTAGCACCAATATTCCACGAACTTTGGTGCTGTTTGTGAATCAATATATTTCCAGACACTGTCTCCGCTCAATCAAACTGTTTACAAAACTCCAAGGCAACCGGGGGGGGGGGCAGAATTCTCCAGACTTGGAAACATCAGTAGGAGTCCTCCAAAGATTAACAGCACTGCTGGCTGCTGATAACAGAGTTCACATTCTGCGCTACGGGATCAGAAAGCTATATATACGCTCAGCTCACCTCCACACCTTTCTGTCAGTCTGCTCTTCGCATTGCAGTTACACAGAGAAGCAGGGAAAAGCTGACTAACAGAGCACATTCATTTATTCCCTCCTGATTGTGAACTCCTCTTTCCTGCTGGGGTTTGGGTGTTAGGTGGGCTCAGGGCTCTGAGCCACCCTGTCTTTCTGCTCATGCTGAGTGGTGGGGCTTAGGTTCTGGGTGCCTTGGCTGAGTGAGGACCCCTGTCTTTTACCCTCCGGATTGTGAACTTCTCTCCCTCCTGGGGTTTGGGTGTTAGATGGACTCAGGGCTCTAAGCTACCTGTCTCTCTGCTCATGCTACTCAGGGCTCTGAGCTACCTGTCTCTCTGGCTCATGCTGAGTGCCTCGGCTGAGGACCCACATTTTATATCCTCCTGATTGTGAACCCCTCATCCCTGCTGGGGTTTGGGTGTTAGGTGGACTCAGGGCTCATGGTCATGCAAGAGAGGTTGGGCCAGATGACAGCCTTGCATGACCAGTCCTCCAGGGGATCAGCATCGGCACTGCATTTCAGCAGACTTGGCAAGGTACTCCTTCACCATCACCTAAATTCTCCACCATTGCACGCCTGGCATCCCCACCACTGCTGACTTCCTGGTTCACTACTGACAACCAGTAGGGAGCCTTCACCCTATTTGGGCTCTTTGAGGCAGAGGTGCTGGATTGCGGCTCCTCCTCTTCCTCCCTAGTCTCTTCTACCTGCTGTTCCCTCTGGCCACATCTGTTGGCCTGTAGTCTTTGCAGAGCTCACGCTTCCATTGCAAGAGCTCTGCATTCAGGAGAGCAATGCTACCTTTTATCCTGGGGTCACAGTCTATACAGGCCTTTATCGCAGAGAAGATGCAATCTGATGGTGATTCCGGCCTGCAACCTCTCTGCCAAGGTCCTGACCCATGGGAGAACAGTGGGCTCCAGTGTGGAGGCCAGAGCCCAGTCCAGCCCTAGAATCAGGGAGATGATTTGCCCCAGGCTGGCACATCAGTGGTGTTCTGGAAGGGCCTGAAGACACGCACCATTTGGGAGAAGGTCAGCCAGTCATTGGAGTGATGCTGAGCTTCTCTTCCCCATACAGGAAGGTATGGAGAAGATGACATCCCACATGGCACTCTTCTGCTTCACGAAATGCACAATCATGGTGTAGGTGGAGTTCCTCATCCCCCTCCTCCTGCCTCTCGCACAGCAGATGGGCTGACTTGATGCTGCATGAGTGTGAGGAGCCTTTCTTCAAGGGGCCTCCTGCTCCCCCTCCACAGCTCCCTCTGCTGAGAGGGAGAGGGCCTCTTCTTCCTTCCGCAAGCTGCTACTCTTTCCTCTGGCACCAACATATACCATTCTATACATTTTTGAACCTGTGCCTGACATTTCCCCCAAAAGCAATTTCCTGGCTTGACCTTAGTTCTGTTGGGTTTGCAGTGCCACAGTGGCACTAGTTCTGCTGGGCACATTGCACTGGTTCTGCTGGGCTTGCAAATATGCCCCCCCTTAAGTTTCTACTGCAGAGATTCTCAAGGACTTTGATTTTGTTCTGCTGGCTTCTATTGCCCTTGCTTCTTCTTCTTCTTTTTTTGCTTTTTTCCTCTCCATTGGAAACAATGGAGGATGGGGTCATCTTCTTTGAGAGGGCGTAACTCCAGTCCTCAACAAACTTGGAAGGCAGGTAGAGGATAATCAGCCGGAGATCCCTTGTGAGTTTGGTGACTCGAACGCCTGGGGTGGGGGGGGGGTTTTACTGCACCACAAACCAACGTGTCAAAAAGTTTGTGATGGTCTGTGGTTCACGAATGGTGCATGCCACAAACCACAAACTGAACCACATTTTCCCAATTCATGCCCATTCCTAACGACAGCTAAGTGGAACCTCCATGTAAAGGGGAAGCATATTTCTGAATGGCAGGTGCTGAGCATAAATAAAAAAATCATCTTCATTCCATTATTATGAGTACTCAGATATATCTGGCTGACCACAGATACAGCAAGGCAGCCCTTATATCCTCCTTATGCTGTTACTGGGAAACCTACTAAGTTAACATTCAATTTGCCGCTAACAAAATATTCCTATTGAGAATCATCTAGGTAGGTCACTTCACAATAGCAGAACGCTAAGCATATGGATGTTAAGAACCCACTAGTTAGTTTAAATGATGTGTCTCAATGTAAGCCAGTTGTGTCACAGGGAGTTCAGTGGGATATGGTTTGACGGAAGCTTGAAAGGCTCACCTCCTTGATATCTTCATAGAAGAGGTAGAGAATACGGTGATTATCTTTTGCCTTCCACCATCCTTTTACGTGATCATACCAGGAGCCCCAGAGCACTGAAAAACAAAAGTCTGCTCAACATCCAGCTCAACAAAATCTTCATATGAAGGAGTTTATTGCTAAAAACTGCATTTCTAAGAAATGTCTAGTCCATGAGCATTTACCTAAACAGTTGTTGTAAGGACCATGATTTGTAAGAGAGACAAATGTTGGAATTTTTTAAAAAATATCTAGAATGAGTTAGTCTGCTATAATTATTTCAGGTCAGTTTTTCAGGAACTGGAACAGATGCATGAGCCCAGATGATTAAGTTTACTGCCAGGAATCAGAATTACTTTTGTCAGAGTTATTGATAATTCAACTAGGCACTTTTTTAAAAGAGAAAGGTAGTTGTCTCAGAGTTAAGAGTATAACAAAGTAAGGGAACAAGGAACACATCAATCCTAGAAAGAAAGATAAACAAGAGACTCTCTAGTCTAAATGGTCTGTGTCCTGCTTTATCCATCCCAGATTCCTTTCCTCATACATACCTTTAATCCATACTTCTGTCTATTAAAAAATACAACTCTGCACCCTGGCCCTGAGAGAGATGCTTTCCTCCACCCCATTGTTGCAGTGTAAGAGAAAAGTACCTCATAGTTTCTGCTTAAAATCGTGAGCTAGGCTGTACAGACCTGAGGGAAGATCTGTCTGGGAAAGAGATGCATTCTTCCATTTTAAAAATCTGGATTTTGGTAGGCCACTAGAGCTTTGGCCCCCAGGAATTATTGTACTTTTATAATGAAGCCATTCCATGTCATACGAATGATTCACTGTGCTGCCCCTAGCAGAGTTTAGTAAACTGTACATAATAGCAGTCAGTAAATAGTTGTGTATCTTTAAGTCCCTATGCATGCTGGGAACTGTAGTCCAAAGTCAGGTGCTCCAAAGCAGCCTCCTTATTGGCTCATAAAAGAGTCTTTTTCTGTAACTCAGAGGCTGGAAAATAGGACTTACTGTCCCTTCCCTGGTTTTGTTCAGCCTCTTTACGGGCAAAGGAGATACAGCAAAGCAATTCCTTTCCATCCCAAGATCCAAGAAATAGGCTGTGCCTTTAAGCAAGATGAACGGTATTATCCTACTGTAGGAACTGCCTATATTACCAGTTCCAGTTTGGGGAATTCCTGGAGATTTGGGGGTAGAGCTTGAGGAGGGTAGAGTTTGGGGAAGGGAAACAACTCAGCAGGGATATAATGCAATAGAGTCCCCCTTCCAAGGCTTCCAGTTCCTCCAGGAGAATTTAGCTCTGTAGTCTTGATATAAGTTATAACTCCAGGAGATCTCCAGGCACCATTTGGAGGTTCGTAATTCTACTGTGTGATAGTTGTGAAAAAGATAAACTGTGCTGGCAATTCTTAGGAGGGATATAGAAAATAAAACAGCATAATAAAAAGTAGCGATATCACCCTGCCAACAAAAGTCCATATGGTCAAAGCAACGGTATTCCCAGTAGTACTGTATGGCTGCAAGAGTTGGACTATAAGGAAGGCCGAGCGCCGAAGAATAGATTCTTTTGAATTATGGTGCTGGAGAAGACTCTTGAGAGTCCCTTGGACTGCAAGGATATCAAATCAGTCAATCCTAAAAGAAATCAACCCTGATTGTCCCCTGGAAGGCCAGATACTGAAGCCAAAGCTCAAATACTTTGGCCACCAAATGAGAAGGGAGCACTCACTGGAGAAGACCCTGATGCTAGAAAAGACTGAAGGTCAAAGAAGAGGGACGGCAAAGGATGAGATGGCTGGACAGTGTTATCGAGGCAACAAACATGAAATTAAGCAAACTCCGGAGCACGATGGAAGACAGGCAGGCCTGACGTGATGTGGTCCATGGGGTTGGGAAGAGTCGGATTCGACTGTGCGACTGAACAACAACAGAAAATAAGATGGTCAATATTGTAATGCCCCTGTATAGATCTAGATAGTTCAGACTTATTTAGAACACTGTGTACAGTTCCGATCACTGTATCTAAAAAACAACAACAACACAAAACGATATCACAGACCTAGAGAAAATGCAGACGAGGACAACGAAGATGATCAGAGGATTTATAATACTTTTCCTATGAGGAAAGGCTACAGAATCTGAGGGCTTTTCAGTTTAGAAAGAGGGAATATTACAAAGGTCTATAAAATTATAGAAGGGTTGGAGAAAGTACATTACTTTTCCGCTCTGTCCTATAATACTAGAACTTAGGGGTACCCAATTAAATTCTTGGGCAATAGGATGGAGAAAAAGGAAGTACTTCTGTACTAAATGAGTAATTAAATGGTGGAATTCACTACCAGTGAACCTAGGGATGGCCATTAGCATAAATGTCATCAAGAGGATTAGTCAGATTCAGGGAGCATAGGTCCCTCAGTGGCTACTAGCTATGGTAACTAGAGGGAACCTTCACGCTGAGAGGAAAACTCTGAAACAAGTGCTAACAGTCAACATATAGGAAGGCCTGTTTCTAATCATTCAGGGCAACTGGCTGGCCACTGTGTGACTAAATGGACCACAGGACCGATCTTGCAAGGCTCTTCTTATATTTGTATGAGCAATGGACCACAGGACCGATCTTGCAAGGCAATTGCCTCAAGACAATTGTCAAAGAGAGTATCTGTGTGTGGCTGTGTGATGCTCAGAACAGACTTTATTTCTGTAATCAGAACAACAGTTGATGCCTGGAATTTAAATTAGATAGATTACAAGTTTTTACTTAAAAAAATAAACAACATGGGCCAGGACATTCTGTTCACCTTTTCCAGCTTTGTATTTCTCCAAAAACTCCTCCCACGTTCCTGGCTCAGGCATAATTTGATTCATTCTGTGGAAGTGGTAGTAAGATACTGCACTGTCTTTAGCATTTCTTGCCACGTAGATGATCTGGATTTGGGCGTAGAAGTGGATTCCAAAATTATTTATTACACATAAACGTTTAGTAGACCATAATTAACTAGGCAAGAAGAAGATTGTTAACTAGTTCTAAGCATCTAAGTCTGGGCCTGAATGAGTTTTCTTGGCTCTTTTGCTGAAAGTGGTGGAAGATGATCAGTGGACTTTTAAAACTTCATCTAAGAGGATAGCCTTCTACAGATGTGACATTCATGCAAAATGGAAGCCAACTGACAGTGCTTATCAAGAGTGTGTGGTTACCACTATGCACCCTTTATGCACAAACACTGTATCATGAATTGGTCAACACAGATTTTCCATGGGTGTACTAAGGTTCTGGTTCACATGTATGGAGGCACTATACACATAGAAAATTCACATGTTGCTCAGTTCACATGATTCATGATTCATAATGTATATCTGGAGCATCATACTCTAGATACATGCTTGGCAGGATCCCGGTTTGTGTGAATGTAATGTCTACAGAGGGTCATTACATTTCAGAAATCTGGTAATGTTGTATTTGGTTTTACCTCCATTCCAGTTAAATAAATCCAAGCCTCTGTCCGCTACATTACCTTACAGTTTTGCTCCCAAAAGGATGGGGGTACCAGCTGTACAGGAAGATGTGTTTTCAGTGTCCTTGGGGAGGGTATTTTTTCAGCTTGTTCCAGGCCTGTGGAAAAACTCACTGTTATTCCCCAGTGTTCTTTTAACTTCTTTAATACTATTTTATATGCTCATGAACCTGACTTTCCAAGATACATTAACAGTGTTGATATTCTGCTACCTACGGGAAAAGTCACATGTTTCAGTGTCCTTTGAGCTTAGTTTAAAGAACAGTTATAAATCCTGTCTCATATCTTCATCTAGTCTGGGAATTCTGCCTGGAACATCAAAGTTAATTCTGGCTACTGATTAAGTTGTGACTAATCACTTCTTCCTCTCTCAGGACAATTTGCCAAGTAGTTTATTTACAGAAAATTTGTGTTCTGTTACGATGATAGAAAATGTTCAAAATTAAAAACTAGATTTTTTTGGGGGGGAGGCAAAATGATGCTCTGCTCTCAGGAGTTGGGGGTGATATAGGATGACTTTTTCATTTGTTTCTCTTAACTTTCAAAGACAATGCTCTTTCAGAAGAAAATGCGTTACTTCAGGAAATAGCCATGGACAATGTTTTCTCTGCAAATTTCAGGTCTTTATTTTCAAATAATCTTTTAAAAATAGATTTTTCAATCATATACTGATCTCAACTGGGTCTATCCATTATCCAGTGACATGAAGATATATATACTGCTATGTGTATATTTATGTATGCACATTTTGGGCGGATGCACGGCCAACTCTCCCACTAGGCCAACTAGGCACTCACCAAAGCGGGAGGCCCTGGATGGGGTGGTGGGCCCTGGATGGGGGCGCCGAAGTTCGCCCCCCTGCCAAAAGCCAGCGCCGATCCCCAAGGCTCCCCTCCGTGTTTTTCCACGTCCTTCCCGCCTGCCCAGACCCTCTCCAGCGACCCATGGCTGGCGGGGAGAGGTGCTGGCAGAGCGGGCGCATGAAGAGGGGAGCCCGTGCCGGGGCCGTACTTGCCGCTGCCTGCCAGGGGAGCCAAGTCCGCTGGAGCTTGTGCAGGCGCCGCCAGGCAGGAGGTAAGCGCACCCTGCTGCTGGCGCCTGAGCCAGCCAGCCAGCCCTCCATCCTGGGACCGCACGGCCCTTTACCCACTCGTCCACCTACCTCCTCCTGCCATGGACACTCGGGTGGCAACGGCGGTGGCAGCTCCAGCGGCAGGGAAGGAGTGCTGCCAAGAGGGGGGAAAGGGCCGGGTTGCAAACTTGAGGCCGCGGCGCTTTCTTTCTGCCAGCGCCTCAGCCAGCCAGCCCTCCACCTCAGCGCGCCCTGGGACCACGCGGCCCTTTAATCCCTGTTGGCAGTGCTCCTTACCTGCCGCTGGAGCTGCCGCCACTGCTGCCGACCGAGCGCTCGGCCCCCCTGCTGCTGGGTTCCCAGTGGGGCGGTCTCCAGGCCCCACCAGGAGGTTGGCATCTGCAGCCTCACCTAGGGCGCAGCCTCACCTAGGGCCGGCCCTGGGCGGATGTGATCCCTGTCTGTATATGAAAAGGAGACTTGCTTTACTTGTTATTTTATCAAGAAGAAGAAGAGATTGGATTTATACCCCACCGTTCACTTGGAGTCTCAGAGCAGCTTACAAACGCCTTTCCCATCTCCTCCCCACAACAGACACCCTGTGAGGTAGGTGGGGCTGAGAGAGCTCTGACAGAAACGGCTATTTTCAAGAACAGCTCTGACAGACCTATGGCTTGCCCAAGGTCATCCAGCAGCTTTGAGTGGAGGAGTGAGGAACCAAACCTGGTTCTCCCAGATTAGAGTCCACGCACTTAGCCACTGCACCAAATTGGGTCTCAAGGAATAGTTTCATTATATGAGAGGCTTTTAAAATTTCTTAGCAATACTGTATCTGCTAACTTCAGAATTATTTTTGCATCTGTTTGTGTGTTGGTTACCTGAGGGTAAACTTTCATGCACAACCCATTCGATAAAAGGGATACGTTCATAAACGGCAGCACGTTTACATTTCTTAGTGTCTCCATCCTGTTGGATCATGTCTACAATCTCCTGAATCCATGTTGTACCTGAAAGTATTAAAAAAGAATGAAGGAATGTGGCACTGTAACAATTAACGCGTTTATTATGGAATAAACTTTTGTGGACTAGGGGTGGAATTTTCAGGCATGGCAACTGGCAGAAGATGGAGGAGGCAAGGACTTATGGTCTGTGTGTGTGTGTGGGGGGGGCTCATCAGTTTCCCTGGCACAATATCACTTCCAGCAGGCCTCAGACATGATGTCATCACACTGGGGTGATGCTTTAGCATTCACCCAAAACTCTGTGGTTTAACCACAGCCATGTGGCAGGGGGTGGGACACCTCTTGCTGAGCTGGGACACTTGGTAATTAGGGTTGTCAACCTCCAGGTGGTGGCTGAAGAGCTCCCACTATTACAACTGATCTCCAGGCAACAGAGATCAGTTCACCTGGAGAAAATGGCTGCTTTGGAAGTTGGACTCTGTGGCATTATGCCCCAAACCCCACTCTCCACCCCCAAAACCTCCAGGTATTTCCCAACCTGGAACTAGCAAGCCTACTGGTAACCCTAACGAGAACCTACTGAGTCATAAGGATGTTTTCCACACAGAGACAGGCTTGGGTAATTTCCTGCTAATTGTAATGTATTCAGAAGCTGCCATGAATACGTTAAGATGTAATGTGAAACATCTCATAAGGAAGCAATGTTAAGCTTCGTCTTGAACAGGGATTGAAGTCCAAGACTAATGTGACCAATCAGGTTCAAATGTATATAAGCGGGAAAGACTCTGATCGGTCCCTTATGCGTTCAACCTGATAGGTTGATAACTGTATAGTAGGAGTGGCTACATTAGCCCGGAATGTTTAAATACCGAGCAGCTGCAATGGAAAAGCTGTTCGGGCTATCAGAAGTTGTACCGTGTTAGAGAAGTGATCGTCGAGCTGAAATAAACCTGAGTTTTGCTGAAATCACTCTCTGACTATTTGTTAAGCACCAGACTTAACAATTGGCGACGAGGATGGGAGTCGGCGGGAAAACCCTGGTCGAGGCTCCACCTCGATTTCGTGGGGCCAGTACAGGGACAAATGTTCCTCGTTATTGTAGATGCGTATACGAAGTGGTTGGAGGTTGCGCACATGCACTCCACCACGTCAGGGGCTGTCATCAACGTACTCCGGCACCTATTTGCCACCTACGGGCTACCGGACGTGTTGGTGAGTGACAATGGAACTCAATTCACCTCTGAAGAGTTCCAAAGGTTCCTGTCGGATAACAGAATCCGGCAGATAACATCCGCCCCGTTCCACCCGGCTTCAAACGGCCAGGCGGAACGAATGGTCAGAACGACCAAAGAAGAACTAGCCAAGCTAGTTTACGGGGACTGGGGGGTGAAGCTAGCATCTTTTCTGCTTAGACAGCATGTAACCCCGTGTTCGGCAACTGGCCGAAGTCCTGCCGAAATGCTGATGGGCCGTCGCTTGACAACCTTGTTTGACCGGTTGCATCCGGATCTAAATGACTTGAAGCCCACACAGCAAATCGATGTCCCCAAGGTACGAACATACGAAAAGGGCGAAAATGTGTTTGCTAAGAATTATGCCAGTGGTCACTCGTGGCTACCAGCCACTATTGTTGATGTTATTGGGTCGCG
>NW_015172580.1:45205-57803 GCF_001447785.1 Gekko japonicus
TGTAATGTATTCAGAAGCTGCCATGAATACGTTAAGTTGTAATGTGAAACATCTCATAAGGAAGCAATGTTAAGCTTCGTCTTGAATAGGGATTGAAGTCCAAGACTAATGCGACCAATCAGGTTCAAATGTATATAAGCGGGAAAGACTCTGATCGGTCCCTTATGCGCTCAACCTGATAGGTTGATAACTGTATAGTAGGTGTGGCTACATTAGCCCGGAATGTTTAAATACCGAGCAGCTGCAATGGAAAAGCTGTTCGGGCTATCAGAAGTTGTACCGTGTTAGAGAAGTGATCGTCGAGCTGAAATAAACCTGAGTTTTGCTGAAATCACTCTCTGACTATTTGTTAAGCACCAGACTTAACACTAATATAGTGTAGCATCAACAGGGCTTTAACAAGGCAACTTTCCCCATTGTTTCCCTGTCCTGTCCCCCCCCCCCCGCAGCAGCCATTCCCCCCTCCACACCACCAGGGCTTTTCCAGGGTGTTTTTTTTTTTAATCAGCAATTGAATATCGTTATATCTATAATATACAGTCCCTTTTGTTGGAGAGATACTTATCTTTGGAACAAAAGGTGCAAGAAACTTACTTTAAAAAAACAAAAACGAAAGCAGGTAATTCAGACAACCAGTGATACATACACACATAAGTTTGTGTGTGTGTGTATGATATTCAGTTGCCAATTTTAAGAAATAACCCCCCCCCTTTTCCTGTTGCAGGGAACAAAATCGCTACTGTGGGAAAACAGCTGCTCCCACAGCTGCCATCCAGGCTTTACTGCAACTTTCCCCAAAACTTCGGAGCAAAGGTTTGGGCAAGAGCAGGAGAAGGAGAAGAGAGAAGAGATTGGATTTATACCCTGCCCTTTGCTTGGAGTCTCAGAGCGGCTTACACTCCCTCCCTCTCCCCACAACAGACACCCTGTGAGGTAGGTGGGGCTGAGAGAGCTCTGAGAGAACAGCTCTGAGAGAACTGTGACTGGCCCAGGGTCACCCAGTTGGCTGCATGTGGAGGAGTGGGGGATCAAACTTGGTTCTCCAGATTAGAGTCCGATGCTCTTAATCGCTACACCAAACTGGCAGGAGAAAGCCAGGGAAGCCCTAGGAGGTGTACAAATGCACCATGATGCCGGTGGGAAGCAGGGACTTGTAGTGATAGCCGCTAAACGCTTCACTCATTCCAGGCTAGATAAGCTGAAGGTACCAAAGTATGGGCTTCAGTCCAGGAAGGGAGTGCATACTTACTTAATTTCTTTTCCGCCCCATACACTTACCTGCCTTTGCATAGGTTGCTATGAGAAGATCATCAGGTTTGGCTTGGAAAGCCCAGATTTTATCCCATATACCATACATTCTTGTCGTAAGAGGAATCCCTTCCACCTCAGCTATTTCATTTCGAGTCACTTCCCAGTGTACTGTAGTTCCTTTCTTCTTCTCCACAGACATGAAGAACAAATTGCAATTCTTTGGATCTCCTTTGAAGAAGAACATGGATTTATAGGTGGGGTCTGAGTTAGGAACCAGCTCAGTATGCACCGTACGGTGTCGGCTGGGGTCTTCCAGAAGGGTACTAGGCCAGCTGTCCCATTCCAACCATGGAACTCTAAACTGTTCCTGCAGAGATCAGGTAAGCGAAGGTCTCACACTAAAGCTCCTGTGATTTGGAATGTTGAGGGATAAGGAACCTGTGCCGCATATTAATAGTTCAGTGTAATTTCAAATTATTGAAGTCATTCAAGGTAATACACAGTCGTTCAGGCATCTACTATTGTTTTCAAAACTCATTAGGCAAGAACAATTTCCCTTTTGATCCACCTCAGGAAATAGATTGTCTGCACTGAAATAACAGATTTAGATTTTTAAAAGCACAAGATGCTCATCTTATTCATTTCAATAGAAGAATTTTAAAGCAAAATATTGGGATCGTTTTATTTGGTTGATTTTGTGCTATGCAAGCTGAGCATATTGGATCCGTTATTAGCCAAATAATACAGCAGGTTTGCAACTCCCAAACTTTCTCCAGGACATTTAAAATACAACACAGTCTTTAAAAGGCAAAAACTACTCTTTCTTCATTATAAATGAAACCTGAGTGACACTTGCTTATTCATCTGTTTCTTAATTGTGATCTTATGGAATAGTGTCCAATTATATGTTTTCCCCACCAATGTTGGGTCTGGCTTGCGGTCCATTATTCACACGCCCCAAAGGTATCAGTCAGAACAGCATCTCTGCTGCAAAAGGATACTCACAGCACAAGGTGAAGGGTAGTTTTCTAGATTCCTTTTCCGCTGGTTTTTTAAAAAAATTGAATGTCCTTGCCCTGTGAAGGAATTGTTGTTTTCTTCACAATACAAGTTATTGGACTCTGAATTACAAGGATGTGAGGCCCAGGTCCTTAGAAATCTTCCCAGGGGAGCAATGACAGGATAGTGCACACTAATCCTGTATCCAGCCAGGAGTGTTGTGAGGGACTGGTCAGAGTTTACACACAAGAACACTAAAACAGGAGGAAGCAGAGGGTGGTACAGCAGGAGCCAATGACAACAGAGATGTTAATAATAGGGCATTTGTTTTGCTTAAAATCTGTTGGTGGCTCACCAACCTCTGCTCTGATTTTATTGTGATGCTGAAGTCTAACTGAGAATTTTGTAGATTCGGGTGGGTAGCCATGTTGGTCTGAAGCAGCAGAACAAAGGCACCTTTAAGACCACCAAAGTTTTATTCAAGGAATGAGCTTTCATGTGCAAGCACACTTCTTCAAATACAGTGAAACAGAATTTCCTCATCCATTACATATAGGAAGGGGGGGGGGTTTAGTTGCCAGGAAGGGATAGAGTCAAGATGCATAAGTAACCAGGCAATTATAGCTGGGATTGGATTAAGGCGGTTGGTAAAATCTGTGAATGGCAGTAAATTAGCATATAAATACAAGTGTTAACAAACAGATGTGAGAACAAAGTTTGAGTCCAGTGGCACCTTCAAGACAAACAAAGTTCAATTCTGGGTATAAGTGCAAACTGAGAGACTTAGCATGTATAGATGGACACTCCTTCAGATACACTGAAACAGATTTCATCAAATATTACATATTTGTGGTAGGTGGTGTTTAGTTACCAGGAAGAGCTAATTAGAGTCAAGATGCATAAGTAACTACACAATCCCAGCTTATTCACTTGCTCATCTTCTAGCATGGTGTATTCCACTAAATGCCAACAATGCCTTTCAGTTCTCTACACAGTACAAACAGGTCAAACCCTAAACCAAAGGATAAATGGACACAAATCTGACATCAAGAATCACAAAACTGAGAGACCTGTAGGAGAACATTTCAACCACTCAAGGCACTCACTGAACGACCTCAAAGTAGCTGTTTTATTGCAAAGGAATTTCAGAAACAGACTGGAATGGGAGACTGCTGAATTTGAATTACAAGTTATTACAACAGTCAGGACAATGGAACCCCCAGGGCTTAACAGAGATGTCGGCTTCTTATCTCACTACACATGCTAAATCATTCAGTTCTCACCTATACCCAGAAATTGCGTTAGACGTAAGGGATACTGATTAATTTGAAAGGCAGTATTAGTAAGCAAGGTTTTGCTTACTAATACTGCCTTTGGGTTCTTTGGCAAGGTTTTTAAAGTTATTTTATCTCCTACAAGTAGGGCAGTTTAAAACCCACTCTTCTAGTTAACTTGGTTGGTCTTATTGTGTGTTGTTTTATTTTGATTGGTCTTAATAAAAGATATTACATAGTTGCTGTAAAACTACCTTCTTTTTTTGTCTGTTAGGAATGAGTTCCATTTTAGCCATTTCAGATATTAACACAGGGAAATCAGAAAAAGGCAAGGTGTATAGAGCAAGGTACCATTATTTATGTACTTTAAAAGATTTCTGTTCAGCTCTCGTGTCCTAAAAATCCCTGAGTAGTTTACAGTATTTATAAAATTCTCACCTCTTTTCACCTAGGAAGCAGGCATTGGACATACTGCAGTGCTTCATGGGAAGAAATCAAAGTCTGCTTTTGCTACATCTGTTCAATATACCTCACACATAAATGGTCAAGTCTCCCTTAATTCAAAATTCTGCCACAATTCTCATTTTTGGCTGTTTGTGCAAAGTGCTCCCCAGTTTGGTGTAGTGGTTAAGTGCACAGACTCTAATCTGGGAGAACCGGGTTTGATTCCCCACGCCTCCACTTGCACCTGCTGGATGACCTTGGGCAAGCCACAGTTCTGATAAGAGCTGTTCTTGAAAAAGAGCAGTTTCTGTCAGAGTTCTCTCAGCCCCACCTACCTCACAGGGTGTCTGTTGTGGGGAGGGGAAGGGAAAGGAGTTTGTAAGCCACTCTGAGATTCCCTTGGGTAGTGAAGGGCGGGGTATAAATTCAATCTCCTCCTCCTCCTTCTCCTTCTCCGTACAAGGTGACCTTTCTCAGGAGTTCCCATCATGGGTTTATATTATGCTTACTGTTGGCATCCTAAGCTGTTCTGCACCTCAGTAGATATGGGGGGGGGAGAGATAGGCTTGCCCCTGTTTCTATGTTTGCCCCTTCCCCAGCACTGCCCATTTCTTCAAGCATTAGTATTACACTGGAGCCAGAGCTGAGTATCTTTGTATAATGCCTGCTACTATCCTACGCAGTTCCAGGATGGCTTTGGGGTTGTGCCCTTAAGCACATTCTACATTTTTTCCCTTTGAAACTGATATTAATAATGATGTTAATAATTACTTGTTTTTTGCTGGATTGTATGGTAAAGACCATTGTATACAGCAAGACTTCATACTGTTAGAATGTCCAGACTGGGCTTAAAATGTGATTTCCATGAACTTACTGTCAAGTAAACATGTTTATGATTAGAGAATTAACTTCAGAAGCACTGTCCTAATTTTTAATCGTCAAGCGAAATTTGTAGCATTAGGTGGCCAGAGAAGAGGGCCAGCATTAATTTGCAAGGAGACTTCCCCCCCTTCCATGTAGGCTTTTGCAAACTGGGAAGGGGCCAGGCTGGGTTAATGATTTCTGGCATCCTTGCTGACAGTTAATAACCAACCCATGTCCAAATTTAAGATGAGAACAGCATTAAAGTCAATGGGTTGAGAAGGGTGTGACTCTATTTTTGATTGCTCTGTGGGTCTATTTAAAACAATAATTTAGCTCACTGTGTAGACTCAGTAACTACTGACCTGGCTGACTTCATGCTACCTCCGCCACAAAGCCAACCCCCAACATCAGAACCATAACTTTGTCTTCCCATTCCTAGTTATCCTCAAGCATCTTTATCCCGCCATGGGACTACTAGCAGATGGGGAGGGGGTGAGGAGGGAAAACGTTGCAGGAGGAAAAGTTTAAATCACCCACCCACAACCTGTACCCCCATTTTTTCAAAGCAGTTAAATGGAGCTGTGAATTACTGTAAAAAATAAAAAAATGTGGGATATTTTTTGCTGCCTGATTTGTGCCTTAAAAAAAATAATCAAACCCTGTTTATCTTGAACAACTGGTGCTCTGACGTATCTTGTACTTATGCCATGTTTGTCTCCTTACTACAGTTCTGTTTAGGAGGGCCAGGTTGCTCACTATGTGTCATGCCTGCCCCTGATGTAGCAGCTGACAGCCAGGAACAAGGGGACTTGGCACCACAAGCCCCTGATGTGACCACAGAGGCAGAGCCTAACAGCCAAGAACTGGCTCCTTTAACAGAAGACACTGTAAGTCTTGAGGAGGATAGAACCGCCCAGGAGACACCTGCGCCAGATCAGGCTCTGCTTGACTCAAGCAGATCACCACCAGACTCCCCGCCACCTGTGAACCGGCTCAGGAGTCAACGACGACAGGAGCTGAATGAGAGATGCAAGGCTGCACGCATGCGCGGAAGACGCTCATTCAGCCCTGAGTTTTAACAGCGACCTGACCTTGCTCCACGAAGATAACAAGTTAATGAGCCAGCACACTATATCAACAAACCTGCTGCTTGAAGCAATTTGTACTGGCAACTTCAGTTGACAGAACCAGACGCTCTGTGAAATCTTGCTCCGGACTCTTTGAAACCTTGACCGTTTGTTACTCTGCTTCTGAACTCTGGCTCCTTGACCCTCAGCATTGTTTGACCACGACTTCGGCTCTGCGATACTCTGGCTTTACTGGATTTATGGACTATGACGAATGGTATGTTTGAGGCTGGCTTTGTGAACCGTTTTGGACTTGTTTAAATCTCTGTGGTGCTTGAACTATTGGCTGAACCTCGGACTGGCTTTGGACTTGACTTGTTTAACCCACGCTCCCTGGCCCTGCCGTGACACTATGGTCGAACATAGTCCAATCTGGTCCTTTCTGGTCGAACATAGTCCAATCATCCCAGGGCGATCTTTCGCCCACTCCCCACTTCGATGGGGTCGGAGGTGGCCAGGGAGCGTAAGCCGGTCTCGGGATCGCCCCCCCCTCACAGCTCCCGTAGTCGGCACCGACGTGGATGCCGTCGAAATCAAAGGGGTGGAGGTGACCGGGACGTTCCCCGTATCAGCCTCCGTTGAAGGGGTTTTCTCTTCACTCCCGCTCATGACAGCCGTCAGATTCGAGAGGATAGAGAAATAGGATTCCTAACAAAATGTTAGATCCCCAGGCATTCAAAATAAATCCACGTTTAGAAGTAAAGCAAAATTTATTTCAAAGCGATGGTTCAATCAGGAACAAGGACATTGTTAGGAATAACTGCAATCGTGCTGGGACTACATAATAAAGGAACTTGAACCAGGTAAGGGCCAATTAGCTCCTTTCCCTCTGGCGGGAATAGAACAGAGAACGCGCGCCCAATTCCTTGGGAACGTAACGGTTCTTCATTATACACAAGTTCAGTTCTCAGGCAAGCTAACCATAACAGCGAAGCGATACCACGACTCCCACCTCCAGCTGCTCGACCTTGGCCAGTTCCGCAAAGCTACACAGTTGATACAATGAAGCAAAAGGGCACACCGGGGGGGGGGAATGGGTGTTACAGCTTCTACAGGTAATACCATATACACCAGACACAATGGCAGCTAGCAGACACCAGGGTCCCCTTGAAGCTTGATGGAGCAGTTGGAGAAAAAATGCAGGGGGGGTGGAAATCGGAACTGTGTGACACCGATTTCCACAGACCCTGCCCCCCCCGTGCTCCCAAGGGTTGGCAATCCTGGTTCCTGTTCCATGTGGCTTTTGTCCAGACAGAAACCATAATCCCTATCATAACATTTTGGGCTGTCAAAGGGAACCTCCTTTTTTTACTAGCAGAAAAGATGGTTGGATCCAACCCACTGTATTAATTTCAGCCACACTAGCTTCCGCGCACCAACTTCAGCTGTTGATTAGCTAATGCTGAAAGCACTAAGTTTCCTTTCCTAATCTTTGATGCTGAAAACAACTCAGAGAATGATATATTTAATCCCATTTTGAACTCAACAAAGTTTCAGCACACCTGCCTGGAGTGTACTTATTTGTCTCATTTTGCAGCTAGATCTCCTTTATCAGAGTTAATACTTGCTAGAGATCAAATCTCCCAACCATATAGCATTCCTCATCTTTTAAAACGAGCTCTTTTCCCATGTGTTCAATAAGATGTTGATGCTAACTGAAGGTAACCTGTTGGTGAGACCACACTGTGGACGGTAGAGCACTGGTAGGGCACTGCTGGAGGAAGCAAAAAAGAAGTCCTGCCCAGTTGCAGCAGATGTGGCCTGGTTTAATTATCAGCCCTTCCTGTGGTGCACACTGGTGTGGGGGGGGATCGAGGGGGTGGGAAGAGCAGTACAGCGTGGACTGCAAGAATTGCAAGTCTTCTATTTCCTGAAAGCCTGCCTATTTGAATTTACCTAAAGAAGGAAGGTAAAGGTAAAGGTAAAAGTTTCCCTTGCTCAAAAGCCAGTCGAATCCGACTCTAGGGTTGCGGTGCTCATCTCCGTTTCAAAGCCAAAGAGCCAGCGCTGTCCAAAGACATTTCCGTGGTCATGTGGCCGGCATCACTAAACACCGAGGCGCACGGAACGCTGTTACCTTCCCACTGAAGTGGTACCTATTTATCTACTTCCAATGTCTTGCTTTCGAACTGCTAGGTTGGCAGGAGCTGGAACTAGAGACGGGAGCTCACTCCGTCATGCGGCACCCGGGTCTCGAACTGCTGAACTACTGACCTTCCACAGCCTGCAGTTCAGCGTCTTAACCGCTTGAGCCACCGCAACTCCATAAAGAAGGAAAAATACATGTAAATCTACAAATCAATTTTATTAATTTATTTGGCTTCATTTATAGCTCGCCTTTCTCAAAGTAGACTACACAATTTAAAATAGTTCAACAAGGAAAACAGAAACATACAGCCAACAGTGAATAAAACTGGGTTACAAAATCAGAAAACAATGAACTAAAATGTTATTTTTACAGAGTAACGTAAGCAGAAGACCAGTCTCTGCCTCGTGGAGCTTAGAAACCAAAGCTAAACCAAGGAGAAAAGAAGTGTAACAAGAGTTACTCTGCTGTTAAAGATGTATAAGAATGCAGCTCCAGAGAATAAGAACAAAAACAGGAATCCAAAACAGGGCCCCGGTCACACGGACAGTTTTGGCCTGGGAGAGGGACGGATCGGGGGCGCAGCAAATGGGCGCAATCTCACCGCAACAACTGGGAAGCGGTGCACACCCGTCCCCGATCTGTCCCTAAAGCCGGAAAACCCGCTGCAAAAAAGAACCACCTACAGAGGAGGATTTACCTGGAACGCTGCATCAAGCGCGGCCGTGGGATTGCCGGCGCGCCCGTCGTCCGGAGCAATCCAGGTTCCCGGCCGAACTGCGCATGCACATACATGCGCAGTTCGGCTGCCGCACTCTTCTTTCAGTGGCTTCCCCCCCCCACCCCGGCATCTGATTGTTGCGGGGAGGTACTGCACGGCGGCTCGGGATCTATGTGATCCCGCCACCGCGTGTCTCTTTTGGTGCGGCTTTCAAAAGCTGCACTTTGCCCGTGCTCCCCTCCCCCCCCTGTGTGGCAGGGGCCCAGGATAGGTTAATATTGATTCGAAAATGAAGATTTCCAAATTGTATTAAGCAAACAGTTGTTCTCCCTCACGGTGAACCACTGCTACCAACAATTCCTATAGTCACTGCCTCAACAAAACATTCTCTAGACAGGAAAACTCATGTTAGAATTTAAGTGAATTCTTGCCCAAATAATAGAATTTATTTGGCAACAACAATTCTCCTCCCAAAAGAGAGCCTTTTGCTCAAAAGCTGTAGGGGTTGTAAAGGCTCAACACAAATTCTACAATTTAAGACCATACAATGGAAACAGTATAGACAATGCAACTGGATTACAAAATTAGACACCAACACCAGAAAAAAGTAAGATAATGCAATAAAACAGGACTACAAAACTGGAGAGCCATGCAGCTAAACAGTATAATACATGCAACACACAATGCCATAAAGCTGGGAGGGAGTAGAGAGATCCAAAGAGTACAGAAAGACAGAAGTGAGTATGAAGGTCTGATGGAACTTGTGCTACGTGAGATACCAGTAACAGCTATGAATACAAACTGGTTTGATCTTTCACACACACACCTTTATCCCTTTCTCTGTCAGTTTACCTCCCCCTCCTGGAAACCTTCAGTACAAACCTGACACCTGTTATACAAGTTGTTTGATAATAGATTAATCCCTTGGTTAAATAGACTGGAAAATATGCGAATACACCAGAAAGGTAAATGTTCACAGCTTGTTTTTATTGTTGAGAAAAGGCACATCCTGCAAATACTGTATGTGGCATGTATGTGGCATGTATTCTAAAACACAGTTACTCCCTTGTACTCTCCTAGCAGGGCTGGAGAAATATGTCCTGTCCCTTTAAGAAGCTCAATGGGTGGAAAGGGCTAGCTGAAGCTTCCCATGGCACAGAAGTAAATAGGTGATTTTGGAGGGACTGGTGAACCCAGGAGTTGTGAGAAGCATTCCTGCTTGTAAAGGTAAAGGTTCACTTGCTCGAAAGCCAGTCGAATCCGAATCTAGGGATGCGGTGCTCATCTCCGTTTCCGGACCGAAGAGCCAGCGCTGTCCGAAGATGTTTCTATGGTCATGTGGCCGGCATGACTAAACACTGAGGTGCACGGAACACTGTTACCTTCCCACCAAAGTGGTCCCTATTTATCTACTTGCAATTTCTTGCTTTCGAACTGCTAGGTTGGCAGGAGTTGGAACTAGAGACAGGAGCTCACCCCGTCTTGCGGCACCCGGGTCTTGAACTCCTGAACTACTGACCTTCCACATCCTGCAGTTCAGCGTCTTAACCACTTGAGCCACCGCAGCTCCATTTCTGCTTGTAGATAATGTTTAATTTCTTTCAGTCTAGTGGTTCTCTAGCTCCATGATTCTCTTTTATATAATTTTATATAATTCTCTTTCCTTCCTCTGTGCAGTGAGATTTCAGCAAGACCAATGGGAGCAGGAGCTGCTCATATCTCTGACATTTACCTTTATTTAGTATCAAATTGTGATTTCTAAATATCGAAGCTTTCATTATTTATCCTAATCCTGCCCAGTTTTCCATTTTGACATGGTTTTTTCCTCATCATGAAAACAAGGCATTTAGATAACTGGTTTCCTTATAGTGTATTTAGCATTATGTAAGTTTGGTTTTAGTATATATATTACAGAGTGTTAATGAGCTTGGTTTTGTGGACAGAAACACACTATCACTGAAGTTAATGGAGCTTAAATCGGCAGAGTGCTTTCCATATGTTTCTGTCTGGTGTGAAATGACCACCAAAGGGAGAACAGTTTAATATGGATATAATGTCATTGAGTTAGTGGGGGATTTTTAATGTTAAGACTCCTCTAAAAGTACAAATTTTAACCAAAGTCGTTTTCTGTACTCATAAAGACAGCTGTGTTACGAAAGAAATTTCATAGAAACAGATGGAAAATGCTTAAAATAGTAGATGTGGGAATGAATTGAGAAAAAAAATTACATCTGGATAACTAACGCCTGACAAACCCACTAAGGTCTGCAGTCTTTGTTTTAGGTGAATTTTGTCCTTTTTCTGAACTTGAACTGTAAAAAAACGAAAACAAAAAACAACTCTTCTGAGAACAAAATGTACAATATCCTGGCTTCCCACTATTTCAGAAACTGGAAGCCTGCCGAAAAATATTTCAACGGGGTTCATTTAATTAATCAGTAGGAGGAAATGGGTCCTAGGGTCACCTTTTCCAGTATGTATTTAAAGGAATGAAAAACTAAATATAGCTTTGAGAAATGGAGAGACATCTATTCATAAATTTCTTATGGCAGTTTATCAAGTTAAACACTGAAAATCAATACATCTAATTAAAGTAAAAGCCCATCTTTGCAAGTGATGAGAGCTTTTAGGAAGAACAGAGCAGACAGCAATATAAACGTTCTTCACGAAAGTCTGGGGAAATGGAAACTTCTTCCCTCCTTCCCCTTTCTGTTTCTCTTATATTTATTGGACTTTTGTACTGTCTGTCCTCCATTGCCACTTCTTTGACTCTGGCTAAATTCTCCATCGCTTCACCTTGTCCTTCAGCAGAAGTCAATACATTAGGGGAATGCTTAAGACAGTAAATTTGGGGATAAATTGAACAGGCTTGGGAAGATGGTTAGAGCCCTTGAAGTCCTATGCTAAATTCAAGAGAAATTTGTCTCAAGTTAAAATTAAAATCTGTGTTCATTCACTTCACACTTCATTTCAAAATCTTCCTCAGCCTTCCAGTTCTTGTGAGCAATGTCTATTAAGGCAGCACTAAGTTATGGCATAAGCAGAATCCATACCATAATGTATGGAAATCCAATGCAACACCTAAACTCATCCTTTTCCTTTTAAGAGAAGCTTGCAGTGAGATACATTTTTAACTGCTATGTACTTGTACATCAAAATGTACAGCCCACCAGCCTACGGCCATACCACCCTGAACACGCCCAATCTTGGAAAATCTCCAGCCCACTTTACTTATACCTCATTGAGGGGGGGGTGTCTTTGAGTCTGTTTATGGTAAGTTTAGGATGTTTACTAGAACAAGACTCAAAGTATTAGAGAGATATCAATTATTTCCTTGCATGATAACACAGACATGATATCAGTTCTTCCCTTGAACTCCCTCTCTTGGGAACCAGGAGCCCTGATAGAGATGCTGGTTCTACCTTTAGTGGTGGGATTTTAGCAAGCTTTTGAGAGAAGAGGAAATTTCACTGTGATTTTGAGAAGTATTTGTAAACCTCAGAGGTGTGCCAGAAATAGGATTACCAGCCTGGGTTGGGAAGACCCTGGACATTTGGGGGGGTGGAGCCTGGAGAGAATGGGGTTTGGGGAGGGGAAGGACCTCAGTGGAGTAGAAAGTCATTGAGTCTGCCTTCAAAAGCAGCCATTTTCCCCCAAGGGGAATGATCTTTGCAGCCTGGTGATCAGTTGTGATTCTGGGAGATCTCTAGCTACCACCTGAAGACTGGCAACCCTAACCAGAAAATTGGTTAGTGGCTTTCTTTTGTCCATGCTTAGCTCTGGCATAGGGGTCTCTGACCCTTTGAATGAGTGGCTGCTTAACTCCTGCTGA
>NW_015172580.1:57843-68057 GCF_001447785.1 Gekko japonicus
ATTCAGATGGAATATGTTTCACTGCTCAGTAGGGCTGCCAAGTCCCCCCGGGGGGCGGATTTCCCCCCGCTTTGGAGGCCCAATTGCCGCCGCCGCCGAATCGGGCCCCGGGGGAAACCCCACCCTGGTGTGCACGTCAGCCGGAGGTGACGTGATGATGCCGGGCACGCTGGAGGCGGGGCCACAGCCATCTGAGGGGAAAACTATGTTTCCCCCTCAGATGGCCGTGGCCCCGCCCCCAGCGCGCCCGGCGTCATCACGTCACCTCCGGCTGATGTGCATGCGGCGCGCCCGCACTCCAGACGCCGTCCGGAAGCCCCCTGCCATGGAAGAAAAAGAACTTGGCAACCCTACTGCTCAGTTAGCGCCACACTATGGATCAGTAGACAGCTGGGGGGGAGGTTTGCTTGATTTCCACTGTGACTAGCAAAAATCACAATCTGATATCTAACACCGATATTTTGAAAGCTTTAGTAATGAAAAACCCCCAGCATAAAACCAAAATATTTTATCTATAGCTTCTGAAACAGAACATGGCTTTTCCAGAGAATATGAGTGCCATTGCTTGTTTCCGTTTCCTTTCATTTTTCCCTCTTTTTATCTGGCAGCGGCTCTCCAAGGTCTCAGGCAGAGGTCTTTCACATCACCTACTGCCAGATCCTTTAACTGGAGATGCCAGGTATTGAACTTGGGACCTTTTGCATGCCAAGCATGTGCTCTATCATTGAGCCAGGGACCCTCATTACCGTGGTGGTTCAAAGTGCCATTAAGTCACAGCTGACTTATGGCAGCCCCATGGGGTTTTCAAGGCAAGACACGTTCAGAGGAGGCTTGCCATTGCTTGCCTCTGTGTCACACCCCTGGTATTTCTTGGTGGTCTCTCATCCAAATACTCCTGCTTAGCTTCCAAGATCTGACAAGACCAGGCTAGCTTGGGCTATCTGGGTCAAGGCCCCTTATTACTACCAGTTGGAATAAACCTGCTTTGGATCTTCTCTCATGTCTGTACTTTTTAGAGTGGTAAACACTTTTTGCCATGTTATGCCTGTGGATTGCACACCATTTTTTATGGGTGGGGGTTGGGTTATACAGCAAGTTCTAGAATATGATTAAAACCAAGACATCATATGTACAAATCTATGATCTGCATAGTGGAAATATTTCTTGAATGTACGATGGTACTTATTTATATTATTTATTTATATTTATTTATTATTTTCAATTTGTATCCCGCCTTGCCGGTGCAGACTTGGTGGTGGTGGCCTCATATGGTTGCCAGCTGCCCTGAGAAAAAAGTCTGGTCTCTTTAATGGAGTGTTATTTATGAGGGAATTTTATTGTCAAGACTGGGGCTGCAGTCAGACTGGCAGTTTGGCCTGATATAGGCTGCGGTCACACGGAGCATTAGCCACGCTACAGAGATGGAAGATAGGCGGATTTTCCGGGCGCAATCACAGCGCCACATCTGGGAAGCGTAGAGCTCCCGTGGCGAACCCAACGCTTCCCGCTGAAGATGCGGGGTAAAAAATGAGTACCTCCAAGGTACTAGTTTCCGGAAACCACGGGGCAAGGGCGGGCGCCTGATCGCGTTTCCGGTGGTAGGTCGTGGCATCTGGCGCCTGCCCATGTCCCGTTGCTAAAAGTTTTTTCCCCCAAGTCTCCATGAGATGTGCACAAGCACCCAACAGCGCACACGCACACTTTGTTTAAAAACAAACAACACAGCCTCCTCCTTTTTTCTGTATCCCCCCACTCCTAGTTCAGCCTGCTCGAGAGGAACTCTCTGCACCGGGCAGCAGAGGGGGAGGTGCAGGGGGGAGTGGTGGGAGGGCCACCCGGCTGAAGCTCCTTCTGGAGGGGACCTGACGGAAGACACAGTTTGCATTCCTCTGCAGCCCTGGAAGGGGTTAAACCCGCAGAGCCTTTTGCTCCCCTGTTTCTGGATGTCTGAACTCCCCCAGTGCATGCTCAAACCAATTTGGAAGTGTGAACCTTTAGTTCTGGTTTCACTGTTCTGTTTGTTAAAATGATAGACCCAAGGAATGTTTGCACAAAAAGATCAAAGTTGTGGGTTATTTTAAAATAAAAAAGACCATACTATGCGCTCTGTGGCTGATGTGCAGCACTAATCTGAATGGTCAACCATGAAAGAAGCGTGCAGTGGGGCTGGATCAGGGTGGGAGTCTGACTGAAAATCCCCATCACAAAATGCAGCAAAGTAATTACGGGTGTGCCCAAACTGCACCGACCTGCCAGTCTGTCCGCAGCCTTAGTTTTCATAAGTTCATGCAGAGTGTGGAGAGCTTTATAGCTTCATTGAGAGATTTAGAACATTGATGCCTGCTTTTGCACAGATTGACTCCTGAGGTTGCTACGTATAAAAATTGAACAAGCTTGGGTCCCAGCTTACATTCTGCATAAAAATTGACTTTGCAACTCTAATGAGCTAATAAAACACGCTTTAAAACTGGATGCACATTGGTCACCACTTTTGTGTTCTTCACTCACATGGATCATTTTCCTTCATGTAGAAGTGCTTGTCATCACAACTGAACTTGTGTAGGATCACTCCTATCCTAATTAATGGGTCTATGAAGTGCTTGGCACTACATGTAAAAATGTGCATGATCATATACAATCCGTACTGGTTATTTTGTGGATGGTATAGTAGGTTATAAATATAAGAATTTTGGATAAATATACATTGCAATTTATGCAACAACTTTAAAATCATATAAATGTACTAATGTTAAATTTCAGAATAATATTCATAATAATATTGTATACATACACGGTGGCAGTTTTTCTTGGTGGCTATAGTATCTTCTATACACTGAGGTCCCTAGTTTTGTATTATATAATCTCCAGGCAGTGGCTGGAGATCTCCTGGGATTACAACTGATCTCCAGGCAACAGAGATCAGCTCAATTGGAGAAAATGGCCACTTGGAAGGTAAATTCTATGGCATTATACCCCATTGAAGTTCCTCCCCTCCCCAAACCCCTCCTTCCTTAGGCGCCACCCCCAAAATCCTCAGGTATTTCCCAACCTGGAGCTGGCAACCAGTGTTCCCTCTAAGCTGTGGAGTCTTGTGAGCAAAAATTCTACTTTGTGAGCTACTGGCATTAAAGTTGTGAGCGAGCCATTTGGCTACTCCATACATTAGTTTGCTCTGGAGCCCCATCCTTCCTGAGCGAAGACAAAAATGTGTGAGCCGGAGGCTAAAAAACTGTGAGCTAGCTGACACTGACTCAGCTTAGAGGGAACACTGCTGGCAACCTTAAACCTGAATGGTTCTGGCCTGTTGCTGTAAAGGAGTGTCTACCATCCAGGTATATTCAGGGCAACAGAAGCCGTTCTATTTTGTAGACAGTTCTCCCACTGTTTTCCACTTGCTACAGAACACTAAGATATTGGGCCCCTTCTATCGAAGATAGGTGCAGTATGCTTTATTGTATGGTTTGCTTTACTTTCTTTTCATACTTGAGGATTTGAATCTGTATTTTGTTAGAGTAATAAGTTAACTTGCAGGTTGAGTACTTTGTCTCCCTTAACATCTGTTTCTATACGTTGGATCAATCTGGGAATTGTGTATACATTGGACTGGAATGCTCGGAATGAACACTGAAATGTGCCTCGCCTATACATGTGTAGGTGTTCTGACATGATAGACCTAGCTCAGGGACTGATTTGTGCAACAGGGAGTTGTAAATTAAATCTCTCCCTCACAATGTGTAACTTCAAGACCCACTGCCAGCTCAAGTCCTGATACTAGCACATAGTCAAACAGAGGAGTTCAAAAGAAATCTCACAAAACAGAACCTATTCACAGAATCTCTCAACACTCTTGAGAGATTCCTATGCCTAGAGCTACAGCACTGTGCCCTAGCCAAGTGTAAACCCTTAATCTGTATTTCATCCTTGTTCCCGAGGAGATGGGCATCAGCCGGGATCTTGTTTTATGTTCACAGACCTGCAATGCAGGTTAGGCTATGAGAGAATGACTTCCTCAGCATCACCTGTGAACAGGGATCTGAATCAGGGTTCTTCCACTCTCTGATGTACACCAGTTTGGAGGGGTCGACAGAACAGTGACCAACGAGATTTCAGTTCAGATCTCTATGCAGTCATGGGACTCACTAGGTAGACTTGGAAAAATTGCTATTTCTCAAGCCACATCTTGATGTGAAGGTGAAAAAAAGGGATAACTCTCTATTATGTTTTTGTTGTTGTTCCATCACACAGTCGAGTCCGACTCTTCGCGACCCCATGGACCAGATCCCGCCAGGCCCTCCTGTCTTCCGCCGTCCCCTGAAGTTGGCTCAATTTTATGTTCGTTGCATCGATGATACTGTCTAACCATCTCATCCTTTGCCGTCCCCGTCTTCTTTGACCTTCAGTCTTTCCCAGCATCAGGGTCTTCTCCAGTGAGTGCTCCCTTCTCATTTGGTGGCCAAAGTATTTGAGCTTCAGTTTCATTATCTGGCCTTCCAGGGAACAGTCAGGGTTGATTTCTTTTAGGATTGACTGATTTGTTCTTCTTGCCGTCCAAGGGACTCTCAAGAGTCTTCTCTTGTAGGCTTAAGCTTCTTGGACAAAGTATGTTTCTCTGTGTGTGTGTGTGTGTGTGTGTGTAAATGTCATAAACATTTCAGCCAGTGCACCATAGTGTTTTCTTTCTTTCAATCTTTGACAGCTTCCTTAGCAGGGTAGAGAGCTGGAACTCACACATAACAACAAATGGACCCTAGGCTCTGCATGCATAGGAGGCACTGCTAAATTCATTTCTGAGGTTACATTAAACAGAGATGGTCAGGTGATAAAAATCTCATTAGACTCCTACGGCTTTTCAAAATGCTTCCTGTAAGGACATAAAAGCACGAAATGCGGCAGCCATCACATTTTCTTCAGCGGTACACGGCCTCTGTATTGTTCCTTGAAAATGCACAATGTAAATAAAAGGTCAGATATACACCAGGTAGGATAACAATTTTCCATTAGTAAAATGAAACTTGGTTTAAACTCAAGAGGTTAAAAAAAATTAAAGACTGTTTGTAATAAACGTTCACAGAACAACCTTCTTTTATAACAAGCAAAATGCTTTCTATAAGAGTGTGAGAAATGGGGAGAGCCCTGGGGTGACAGCCCCTCAGTCATTATGATGATGATGAAGCGTGCAGGGCAAGGGTAGAAGTATGTGGCATATGAAGAAGTGTGCGCACACACGAAAGCTCATCTTGAATAAAACTTTGTTGGTCCCAAAATGTGCCATGGGGCTCAATCTTTGTTCTGCTGCTTCAGACCAACATGGCTTCCCACCAGATTCTAATAGGGTTGCCAAGTCCAAATTAACTTACCGCGGGGGAGTCCCGTGCCATCCCGGGAGTCCGTGTGTGCGTGTGGAGCGCGCGCACCGCCGTGATGACACCACCCGGAAGTGACGTCATCGCGTCGGCACATTGGGGGCGGGCCACTAGGATTCGAGGGAAAACCATAGAGTTTTCCCTCAAATCATAGAGTGTCCCGCCCCCAACGTGGCCAGCGTGATGATGTCACCTCTGGGGATGTGTGCCAGAAGGGGTGGAGTCCCCCCGGGGCCCAATTTGCTGGTGTCGGGTAACGGGCCTCTCGGGCGGGGGTTTACCTACCCCCCGGGGGGACTTGGCAAGCCTAGATTCTAACCATATACTACCGTCCTTGTTAGTGAGAAGGAAGTACTGATGCAACTATTTGAAGGCTTTCAGGGCAAGGACCTGCCTGTGTATCTCTGAGGGGATGTTTTCTGCCTCCCCCACCCCTACCCAGCAGGCCTCCACCATCAGTATGTGATTCTCCCTCACTTCAGTCCCTTTGTATGTGTAGCCTGGCAGTACACATGCAGGCCCTCCCCCATACCAAATATCTCTTCCAGAGTTATTTTGAGTTGGGGAAAATGGTGTGTAGGGGAAAGGCTCAAGCACCTTCTACCGCATTGCATGGTCTTGATTTAAGGACCCTACACACTTGGAAGATGAGTTTCCTTGTACCCAGACATAAGAGGTTAAAAGTCATAATGTGCAGTTTGTCCCAAGTAATTTCCACTACAGTTAGAGTGGCCAGATACCCTGCTATTGTTGCCATTCCCCCTCCCCCAGAATAAACATGACCAGCCTCTATGCCAGTATGCCATTTCTGGGTACAACCTGGAATTGAGAATCACTGGAAACTTATCCAGTTGCACCTGGAAGTAATATAGTGATGTCATTGACATCACTGATGTCACAGGCCCACCTGTGTCCCCACCTCCTAATCCTCCCACTGGTTTCCAAGCCTGGCAACCCTAACCCCAGTGCTTGTGGCCTAGTCAAGCTGGTTCTTGATGAGTCCCCCACCTTATTCACACACATCAGTAACTGTAAAAAACCTCCAGTCTGGGAGATCCAACGTGGTGCGGTGATTAAGAGTGGCAGACTCTAATCCAAAGAACCAGGTTTGATTCCCCACTCATCCACATGCAGCCTGCTGGGTGACATTAGGTGGACTCTGTGGCATTGTAGCCCACTGAGGTCCCTGTCCTCCCCAAGCTCCATCCCCAAATCTCCAGGAGTTTCCCATCCTGGAGCTTGCAACCCTACCCCCCCCCATCCCCTGGCCACATGGCAGCCCTACACCCCACATGCTGCTGCCACCATAGCATTTGTGAGGCTCCATGTAAATGCAACCACTCTGATTCATTGTGGGCCCCTGGATTGTAATATTTATTTATTTAATTTATTTAGAACATTTTTATGCTGTCTCTTCAGGACCCTGCCTGAGGTGGCTTTGGGGTCACCAGCAGTGTTCCCTCTAGGCTGAGTTGGTGTGAGCTAGCTCACAGTTTTTAAACCTCTGGCTCACAGATTATTGTCTTAGCTCAGGAAGGAGGGCTCCAGAGCAAACTACGTAATTTATGCAGTAGCCAAATCCCTAGATTTGTCATAGGTGCAACGAACATGATCACTTATATGGGAAAAAACCAGACTAGGGTTGTCTCCTTTCCAGTCCCCCAGTATTCTAGAAGCGAATGTTGTAGCTTACCCTTCTCCATTGTCTTTCTTTTTTTAGCAAACACTATAACTTTCCATCTGGAACAGTCAAATGCCTTTTTAAAAAAGCAACACAGCTGTTATTCCTTCTGGACTACTCCTCCTCACTTTCAGCTTCTACAGGGAAGCCATTTGCTTACCCAACCAAAGAGCAGTCCTAGCTTTTATTTTCACATCTTTTGTTGGAGCATAAACTCTTTGATGATGGGAAGCAAATGAGCCAATGGCCAATTTGCAGCACTTCTAACCAAGGAGGATCACTGACCAAGTTCAGAACATCCTACCAACATATATTTTTGGTTCTGGATTTAGTTAGAAATAGGACCTTTAAAAACTCTAATACAGACATCAGCATTAGCAACGAAAACTTACATGTTATTGGGGCTCATTCGTCTTCTTTCTTCAAGTCATAAGAGGAACTGGAATGCTGCAATATAGTATATTTGTTATGAGATTGTAATTCAGCTGTAGAGACCAAACTTGGGGGAGGGGGTGGGAAATGGTACAATGCAGGTTTTCAAGTTCTAGCTGAGGGCTATTTTCACCCTTAACTCCACCTAATCAGCAAGCCGAGGCTGTAGTTGGTGCTGCATGAACATCTTACTCTGAGCCAATGCTCCCTCTAAGCTATCGAGTCTTGTGAGCAAGAATTCTACTTTGTGAGCTACTGGCATTAAAGCTGTGAGCCAGCGATTTGGCTACTGCATCAATTAGTTTGCACTGGAGCCCTCCTTCCTGAGCTAAGACAAAAATGTATGAGCCAGAGGCTAAAAAACTGTGAGCTAGCTCACACCAACTCAGCTTAGAGGGAACACTGCTCTGAGTCCCACTTAGGGTTTCCAGCTCTAGATTTAGAAATACTTAGAGATTTTGGGGGTGGAGCCTGAGGAAGACAGGGTTTGGGGAGGGCGGACTTCAGTGGGGTATAATGCCATAGAGTTCATCTTCCAAAGGAGCCGTTTTCTCCAGGTGAGCTGATTTCTCTCAACTGCAGATTTGTTGTAATAGTAGAAGATCTCAAGCCACTAACTGGAGGTTGGCAACCCTAGCCCCACTCCACCATTGCAGATTTAATTTTGGCTTCTGTGGGGTATTGTCATGCTTTTGCCAACCATGTGGGTTTTCCTCAGCTCTGCTGTGATTTTTCTCAAACTTGCTCTTAGTAGAACCTTGTACTAAAAACAGATTTGGGGAAATGTAGAAAGGCTGGAACAGATTTCTGCATGTTCCCATACATATCTGATGCCATTTCTCCTCCTGTCTCTCTCCCCTCATGCCTTTATGCTTTTTTTTCTTCTAATCAGTAGCAGCTAGATCACTGTAGTGTTAAACACTGCTGCGATATATGGTCTACACACACACACACACAATATAAGTGGAAGGAGAATGGCGGGTGGGAGAGGAAAGCTTGGGGTAAATTTCTATGAGGAAGCACCATTGTTGCTACAATTGCCTGTGCATTTTCAGCAGAAGTCCAAGAAGAATGAGGAACTATCCATGTGCTGAGCAACTTGTATACATAATCGTACGCTTCTTCATGAGGGTGAATGCAGAATCACAATAATCATATTGACAGTGCACTCCTAAACAAAATTCTACTCTTCTGAACTCATTGACTTCAAAGCCCATTGACTTAGAAGGATGGAACTCTGCTTAGGAAGGATTGCACTGCACATCAGTGCAAAATATAGGTCTCAAGATGTATATGTTTGACCCATTTAGTAAAAAATGCTTGTCTCATGCATGAGGCCTTCTTCCAAATATAAAGATTATGGCCTGAAAGAGCTTCATTTTAAAACATCTAGCCTGCCTGATGAAGAGTTCTGTAGAACTCAAAAGCTCATGCACTGATTTGTGTCATTTTGGTCAGTCTTAATAGAAGACATTACATGCTTGGATTTTTGTTTGCACCAGCATGGCTATTTGGAATCATTGTCTAGTAGGCAATTTGTCCTTTTATCCATCAGGTCCTATGTATGTGGGGAAAAACAAAAACAAAACTCAATGCATATTCCCCAAACATTAACATAAAGGCATCTCGGAATTACTTGAAGATCCAGTAATACAAATCCGGCTGTCTATATGAAGGAGTAAACATACTAACCTTGGAGACTGCAGGTAGCAGCCATTCTGTATCAAAGCGCAGATGTCAGATTTCACATTTGTGACTACGCTTTTCAACCGGAACACAAACTGATGCCAAAGTGTCAGCATCTAAATATATGGCATGGCAGGCTGAAGTGTTTAAATCAAGAAACATGTAGTCTTAGTTGCTGCGTGACCCTGTAGGGCTTTTTGTCCTGTAAGGAAGTAATAGAGAAAGAGATCCCATGAACACTTATTCTGAATGGGTCAGGCTCGAGAGATTCTTTGCTAGAGCGCTGCTCATTGCCTACAACATCCTTGGTCTCAAAATGTCATGCAAGCATTGCTGTGACAGTTCCAGTATTGTGATTAATGTGTTTTCAATAAGGTTTGAATACATAGCAAAACAGGAAAACAAGTCAGTATCTAAAGAGGTTTATCTAGAATTACAAACATATCATGGAATTCTAGATGGTGAGCAAAATATCAGGTTCACAACAACTCAAACATTTAAAAACAAAACAAGGTGGGTTTTTATGGAACGCAAGGAAGGGCTAGTTTGTGAAAGATTTGTGAGTAATAATTAGTTCACACATACATCTCAGTGATTTGTTGACAGGCAGCTGTATGTGTGAACAGTATCAATTCAACTGTGTTTGAAGTGAATTGGCTTACATGCAGAATATGTCTGTGGCGTTAGATCTATGGTAGCTCATTCATACATGTAAGTCACTGAGTGGTGCAGTCTAATCATATATGACTCAGCCACATCAACGGGTTGGATCCAGTGCAGCTTTTCTACAGTGCATTGGCTTCCACCCACTATATGTGGTGCTTGTGGCTCTCATAAGAACATAAGAGACGCCAATGTTGGATCAGGCCAAAGGCCCATCCAGTCCAACACTCTGTGTCACACAGTGGCCAGAAATACCAGTGCTATCAGGAGGTCCACCAGTGGGGCCAGGACATTAGAAGCCCTCCCACTGTTGACCCCCCCCAAGCACCAAGAAGACAGAGCATCACTTGCCCCAGAGCCCCTATCTATACCTTGTGGCTAATAGCCAC
>NW_015172580.1:68806-72590 GCF_001447785.1 Gekko japonicus
ATGCTGAGTCTGCCTCAATAGGTTTTGTTCATCTATGTGCCTACTAATTCTTTCCTTAATAATGGTTTCCACCAATTTACCCGGTATCAACGTCAGACTGACTGGCCTGTAATTTCCCCGATCTCCTCTGGAACCCCTTTTAAAGATGGGAGTGACATTAGCTACCTTCCAGTCCTCAGGAATGGAGGCAGATTTTAAGGAAATATTACATATTTTTGTAAGGAGATCCACAAGTTCATATTTGAGTTCTTTCAGAACTCTTGGATGTATGCTATCTGGGCCTGATGATTTATCAGTTTTTAAGTTGTCTATCAGTTTTAGGACCTCCTCTCTCATCACCTCAATCTGACTCAGGTCTTTCAACACCCCTCCTGAAATCAGTGGCTCTGGAGTGGGCAAGCACTTCTCATCTTCCACAGTGAAGACAGAGGCAAAAAATGCATTTAGCTTCTCAGTCATTTCCCTATCATCCTTCAGTAATCCTCTCCTAGGGTTGCCAAATCAGAAATCCTTACCGGCGGGGGAGCGTCCTGTCGCTCTTTGTTTTCCCCTCAAATGGCGTGGCCCCACCCCCAGCGTGCGACGTCACTTCCGGGTGACGCGCACACGGGGGTGGGGTTTCCCCCGGGCCCCGATTCCGCGGGAGCGGGAATCGGGGCTCGAAACCGGGGGAAATTCCGCTCCCCGGGGAGGGGTTGGTAACCCTATCCTCTCCCCTTCCTTAATGCTTTCTGAAATGCTGCTCCTGTGGGAGAGGGGGCTGTCCAAGAACAGGATTTCAGAGAGCAACAACCCTGTGAGAAAATTTAGTCCAGGGGCCACAAGCCTGGGGGAAATTCCGCTCCCCGGGGAGGGGTTGGTAACCCTATCCTCTCCCCTTCCCTAATGCTTTCTGAAATGCTGCTCCTGTGGGAGAGGGGGCTGTCCAAGAACAGGATTTCAGAGAGCAACAACCCTGTGAGAAAATTTAGTCCAGGGGTCCCCAGCCTTTCTGAGCCTGTGGGCATCTTTGGAATTTTGACATTGTGTGGTGGGAACAGCCACAAAATGGCTGCCACAGGAGGGAGAGCCAGTCACAAAATGGCTGCTGCAGCTTACCATCACTCTCACAGTGAAGATCCTTATATTGTGGTGGCAGCTGCTGCCAAAACAACCTTTTTAAAAATCTGCACAACCAGTCAAAATCTCCAATAACTAGTCAGAAGCCTTGCTGGACAAAAGCCCCACCTACTTCTTGAAGATACTTGGCAGCCACCAGGAAAGGTGTCAACAGTCATCCTATTGCCATAGGCACCATGCTGGAGACCCCTGGTTTAGACTGGGAGTATGTGACTGGCCCAAGGTCACCCAGAAAGCTTCTATGGCAGAACAGGGATCTGGACCAGGGTCTTCCAGATCCTAACTGGTTCTTATATGCTTTTTCTTGATTCCTCAAGGGCACTTCTACCAATTGGTGACAACTGCAGAAAAATAAGAATAATAACTGCAGGAGGTATCTGACCAAGGAGGTACTTCCTGTTGATGGGTTTAGAGTTACTTTTATTCTTTTAGTATAGCTGTAATTGTGTGCCCATCCTGTTAGTTTGGATCAACACTGATCAGAACAAACATCACCTCATCTGCTTCTGGCTCATGGGTTATTGGATTTTTTTTATGGGAGTGTCTGTAAATGAGCGGGGCATGCTTCTTTCTTGGCAGCTCCATTTCTTTCAAATAGTGGCTGCTTACTGAAAGGAGTTCAACAGAATGTCCCTTAGCATCAGAATAATGGCATGCCCCTCATAAGCCTTAAGAGTTTACACACACTTCATCCAACAGCTTGGCCCTCTTTTGTACTGATGGCTCACCCTCCTCAGCATCTGTTATGACTCGGGATGATTATCTTCACCTTGAGCTAGGGTTGCCAGTTCTAGGTGCAGAAATTCCTGGACATATGGGGGTAGAGTTTGGGGAGGGCAGGGTCTGGAGACTGGAGGGACCTCAGCGGGGTATAATGCCATAGAGTCCACCCTCCAAAGCAGCCATTTTCTCCAAGAAAACTGATAATTCTGGGAGATCTCCAGGCCCCACCTGGAGTTTGGCAACCCCATCTTGAGCCAGCTTGAGTTTTGATCGACTAGATTCAGAGTAAGTTCAAATGTTGTGGGACTCATATAGTGAGCTGCTTGGAGGGAGGGCAGGAAACAAGTATAGTTCATAAATAAATGTTTCTAGCTATTCATTTTCCTCTTTTGTACTCAACATACATTGTTTTGAAAGTAAAAGGCCCTCTGTATTGTGCTGTCAGTTTGTTAAGCATCAGAAGAGGTCAATGGACTCATACAGTGACTATTTATCAATGAATGAATCATTTTCTCTTATAAAATATATATTCAGAGGGCAAGCTAAGAAATGCAGGTTACATCCTTCATCACTAAGCTGTCTAGCTTCAGCTTGACAGTAATTTACATGCAATTAAATCTATTATTGTAACTCTATTGGGGAGACTACAGGCAGTAGGTTTCTAGCCTTTTATTGTGATGATAATATGGCTGTTTAATGGATTACCCCCCCCCCACACACACACAAAGGCTTATTATAGAAGAACAGTTAATGCTGAAACCCTAAGGACATTTTCCTGGGAGTAAGCCCCATTGAATAAACTGGACTTTATTCAGAATAGATATATTTAGGATTGCTCCCTAAGTGTATTAATATGTAAAAAATGTTTTCTAATATTGAAAAAAATACCCCAGACAGCTATGTCAGCATTCATCAGCATCTATGCATCGAATACTAAACCTGTCAGAAGCTTTGAAATTCTGACAGATCATTCTGAGCTGAGCACTTTATTTTTGACAGAATAGTTTGGTTTTTCAGTCCTGCTTCCCTGCTTCAATGAGCAAGGGATGTGGTTATGTCTGACTAAGTTCATTTTCGAGTCTCCAGGGGTCACAACCCAGAAAACTGAGTGACAACAGGCTATCAATCAACACCAAATGACTCTGGGCCCAGGATCTGAATCCCTAAAGCTTTGCCCAAAATCATGCCACTCACACTGTGACCTGCGGAATATAAATATTTTTAAAGTGTTTGGCAGTATGAGACCATGATCAAGTTCTCAGTCATTTCTGATAATATTTGTCACATACTTTACTACTGGTTAGGCCCTGAATCAGAAGAATGCTGTATGGATGTATAAGCCATGAAGGTGTACATTGCTGGGGTGTGTGTGTGTCTGTTTTCCATCTAGCAGCTTTTGTGCTGCTTGGTGGTATAAAAAGTGGCTTGATAATTCAGTGGTGAGGACAAATTTTTATTATTAATTAGTTAATTTATTAAAACATTTATATCCCACATTCAGTTCAAGGGGAAAACGGCTCTACAAATATGTGTGGACTGGTCCATAGATTTGAGGCAGAATTCTGTAGGGGAAAAAAATGAAAAGTTAGAAAAGTCAGCCTTTAGTGTGGTTATGGAAGTCTGACTATGATATAATGTCACTGGAAATTATTTTTTAAAATAAAAAACCCTCATTTTGTCCTTGTACTGTCTTCAATCCCCTCATGGATCACTGCCTTGTCGTGGCGAGGGGGCTTGCGTGGTTTGATGAGGCTGTGGGCTATGCTGTGGAGGGGCACCCAAGATGGACAGGCCAAACTCAGACCAAGCGTGATCCCCTGGAGAAGGAAATGGCAACCCACTCCAGTATTTTTGCCAAGAAAACCCCATGAACTGTATCAAAAGGCTAAAAGATATGATGCTGGAAGATGAGCCCCTCAGGTCGGAAGGTATCCAATATGCT
>NW_015172580.1:75015-87884 GCF_001447785.1 Gekko japonicus
TACTTTGGCCACCAAATGAGAAGGGAGCACTCCCTGGAGAAGACCCTGATGCTGGGAAAGACTGAAGGTCAAAGAAGACGGGGATGGCAAAGGATGAGATGGTTAGACAGTGTCATAGATGCAATGAACATGAAGTTGAGCAAACCTCAGAGGACGGCGGAAGACCGGAAGTCCTGGCGTGATTTGGTCCATGGAGTCGCGAAGAGTCGGACTCGACTGTGCGACTGAACAACAACAACTGTCTTCAATGTGCTGTGTTGTTGTTCAGTCGCACAGTTGACTCTGACTCTTTGCGACCCCATGGACCACATCACACCAAGCCCTCCTGTCTTCCGTCGTGCTCCAGAGTTTGCTTAATTTCATGTTCATTGCATCACTGTAGGAAGCATCCAAACCCTGTCTGGATTCAGCTCATCTGAGCCTCCTTTCCTCAAGGAACGTTTGCTTTCAAATTATATTTGTCATTTGAAGGAGTTTTGGGTTCCTGCCTGCTTCTTTGACAGACCATTTTGGATGGGGTGGAGAGAGAGCTAACAAAGAGAAATTTTTCATGCTCTCTTAAAATACTAGGACTTGAGGGCATCAAATGAAGCTGATGGGCAGTAGATTAAGTATACACAAAAGGAAATACACAGAAGGTAATTAAAATGTGGAATTCACTGCCAGAGAATGTATTGATGGCCACAGGAATAAACAGCTTTAAAAGGGGATTAGATAGATTAATGGAGGATAGGCAGGGCTATTTTTGGGCAGGAACGCACAGGAACGGAGTTCCGGCTGGCTCCCAAGTTGGCCACACCCAGCAGGAACTCATTAGCATAATAGGCTACACCCAACAGCAGAAACTCATTAGGATTGGCTATATTAGGGGTGTGTGGCCTAACATGCAAAGGAGTTCCTGCTGCAAAAAAGCCCTGGGTTTTGACAACAAACAAGGTAAACAGAATAAGCATCAAAAGGTGGGTGTGGCTGGATAACCACACTTCTGGTAACATGGGGGTGCGGCCTAATATGCTAATGAGCTGTGCTGTCATGGGTGTGGCCTATTATGCTAATGAGTTCCTGCTGGGCTTTTTCTACAAAAAGAGCCCTGAAGGTCTATCAGTGGCTACTAGCTATGGTGACTGAGGGGAACCTCCACATTCAGAGGCACTAAACCTCAGAATCCCAGAGCCAGGACATAATATCAGACAAAGGCCTTGGCCTCTATGCCCTGTTGTTGCCCCTCCAGAGGAACTGGTTGGCCACTGAGTCAAACAGGATGCTGGACTAGATGGCTCACTGGTCTGATCCAGCAGGGCTGTTCTTGTGTTCTTATGTTCTTAAGAATAAATACAATAAAAATGTACTAAGTAATCTATCGTAGATTATGGAATCCTATCTGTTCAGTAGGGTTGCCAGGTCCTCCCTGGCCACCGGCGGGGGATAGTAAGGTTGTCAGATCCAGGTTGGGAAACTCCTGGAGATTTGGGGATGGAGTCTGGGGAAGACAGGGACCTCAGTGGGGTACAATGCCACACAGTCCACCCTCCAAAGCATCCATTTTCTGTAGGGGAAATGATCTCTGTCGTCTGGAGATGACCTGTAATTCTGGGGGATCCCCAGGTCCCACCTTGAGGCTGGCATCCCTACCGTGCACTTGAATCCTTTTGTGATGGATGTGAACTGTGCACATATAGCCCAAGCATGATATTTGCACTCTTAGTTAGCAGCTGGCATAAGAGACGGTTTAGACTGTGCATGGCTTGACTTAATATTTTTTTAAAAATTTTTAAAATATTATGCAACAATGCCACACAAATACCATATTCAGTGCTTCTTTTCTGTGTATATTTTCCTTCCAGAATAATGACGATATCTACTCTTTTCTTGTTTATGGTAAAATGACCAAAGATTGTTATGTTTTGGGACAGAAAAATGGTATCAGCCTACTTGCTGGGGGTATCGGGGGGGGGGGGACATCTAGGACTTTAGACACGAAGCTCTTCAAAGAACGGGACTAACCTGAACTGCTACTTTTCATACTGCCCTAGAAAACTTGTCATATAGCACAATGCGGAACGGTGAAACAGGGATTTTATTTACCCAAATTGAGTGGGGGAAAGCCTGTGGATTGTCCGCTATGTCTAGGTTCCCACTTTTACTGTTGTTGCAGGGGAGAGACCTAGAGCTGTGGGTACAACTTTATATGCTTTGCAGATTCTACATGTACTGACAAAATCCTACACTGTGCAATAGAGATATATGCAAATGTGTACAGCATAACATAGGAACCAACACTATATTTGCACATTTTATCTGAAGGTTGGATTACTGCTGTATTTTCTTCCCAGCTTTGCTGCTAGAGTATCAGCAGAGGGCGTAGGAGTTAAATAAAGGAAAGTGCAGACCTGTTTCACTCAGACTAGCAACAGGACACCTAAAAGGATTTATTCCATTATGTAGTGCAAATAAAACTGAATGATGTTCTTTCAGTTTAAGGCCAGTATTAAGCAGGGCTCTAGTCGGGGGGGAGCTCTCAGGTACGGAGCTCCGGAAGAGAACCTCTAGGGGGCGGGGCAGTCACGTGGTGAAGCTCCGCCCCCTTCTTTACCCCGCCCTCTGCTTCGATCCTCATTCCGTTTGGGAATGAGGATGAAGCAGGAGGGTAAGTAGCCGGGCCTTCTGACACACTTCCGGTGATGTCAGGGGGTGTGGCCTTCTGTCACTTCCGGTGATGTCAGGGGGCGTGGCATATGCAAATAAGTTATGCTAATGAGTTATGCTAATGAGCTCCGGCAGCTCTTTTTCTACAACAAGACCCCTGGTATTAAGTATGAACCTCCTACCTGACCTCATTGTCTTCCAACAGTCTTGTGGGTGCTGCTTTCACTTATTTGGTGGGAGTTTTGCCTTTGTTATTTAGCAAAATCAGAAAGTTATTGCTTCGTCTTTGCTTTATAGTCAGGTTGCAAATTCTTCTGGGCTCTGAAGCTGTAGGAAGCCTGGGGTCAGAAATGAGGATTTCCATCCTCTTAATCTTGTGTCTGGAGCTGCTTCCAATAAAAATTATAACCTCACAAAATGCTAGATACCACTGTCACCACCAGGGGTAATTTCATAGAAAGAGAGGTGCAGGAGCTCATTAGCATAACTTATTTGCATATGCCACACCCCCTGACATCACCGGAAGTGTGTCAGAAGGCAACACCCACGCTTAGGCTCCACTGGACTGTTTTGGATTCCTAGCTATTGGGGGGGGGGAAACGTGCAGATCTGTCCTCGCCGAGGAGGGAGAGCTTGTACCTGAATAAAACTTGGTCTTAAAGGTGCCACTGGACTGTTTTGGATTGCTAGCTATGGGGGGGAACGGGACACGCAGATCTTCCCTCACAGTGGAGGGAGAGTGTCCGATCCCCCACAGCTGTCAGGTCAATACACTTTTAAGCAAAGTAGTATTTATTTGAAGCCATGATAGAACAGGAACAAGTGCACTGTTTAGAATGCCAGGGAGGGGTTGCACACTGGATAATGAAAGACATTCAAACATGTGATAACCAATGGACTTGGTTCCCGCTTGCACGGGTGGACTGTCAGGTTCGCGCCCAAAGCCTGAGAAGCAACGTTTTCTACAAATATAAAAGATTAGTGCTTCACATGGTTTAGCTCATTATAGTCTAAGCCAAGCTTCTTCTTCTCCATACCTGTTGACCTTGCTGATAAGCGTACACTAGCGTCTAGAGAGAGGAATGCATTAAACAGCAGACAGATAGCATACACAGTGGGCATGCCGAGATGCCAATGGGGAACATGGGGGGGGGTTCCCTTTACACAGTACTCTATGGCAGCTAGCTGACAGAGAGCTTGTACCTGAAGGCGGGCTGGGGGGGGGCTCTACAATTTACCTGGCTGCTTCTTGTGGCCCGACTGAGGGCTGCTGGGAGCAGGGGGCGGGGCTTGTTGCATGTGCCCATCCCCTGGGCTCCTTACTGCTGGAGCTCCGCTTCGCTCCTGTGCGCTCCTGCAGGAAATGACCCCTGGTTATCACCTTGGATACATTTTTTTTAAAATCAAAGGCTTATTTAATATTTTTCTTTCTGCCTTCCAAGGGATTTGGGGATTTCTCATTTCTTTATATAAAACCAACATATTTGCCCACGATAGATCGCAAAATAAAATATTTAATAGCAAGTAAGCTAGGGATGCCAGCCTCCAGGTGGGACCTGGGGATCCCCTGGAGTTACAGCTCATCTCCAGACTACAGAGATCAGTTCCCCTGGAGAAAATGGATGCTTTGGAGGGTGGACTCTCTGGCATTGTAGCCCACCAAGGTCACTGTCCTCTCCAGGCACCATCCCCAAATCCCCAGGAGTTTCCCAAGTGGAGGCTGGCAAGCCTACCTCCTCATCCCCTGCCAGTGGCCGGGGGCACCAAGCAACCCTAAAGTAAGCGCAGAGGGTTTACCTACGTAGGATGTTACATGGATAGGTGTATGAGACTTTAAAAAGAGCCTTATTCTTAGGGAGTCCGGACCACTTGCAATTCAAAACATCAAAAGAAAGGACTTCAAAATCTGTCTACAAAGCAAACTTTTTGTCATATGAAAGTACAAAGGGACAAGAAGATATCGGAACGGTTTTGCCATGTCTAAAATCGTTGCTCAGGCCATTTCAAAATGACTATAGCTTCATATCTGTGGGATCCAGAACAGCTCTAGGCTATCTGCATTTTAGGAGAAAGAATGAGAAAATAAGAGACAAAATCTATACCCCCCTGCTTGGACATAGTGGCACTATATGCCAACATGGGACTAGAGAGAGGCAAATGACAGGGTGCATATCATTGCCCAGTCTATAAAGTTATGCTCTACATTAAGTATGACTGGCCCAGGCTTCCATAATAAAACATGAAAACTGCCAATGCATTGCAACAGTGAAAGATGTTTGAGTTTCAAGCACTACTGCTCTAGTGTTCATAGAATCATAGTGTTGGAAGGGACCTCCAGGGTCATCTAGTCCAACCCCCTGCACAATGCAGGAAATTCACAAATACCCCACACACACCCCAGTGACCCCTGTTCCATGCCCAGAAGATGGCAAAAAACCTCCAGGATCCCTGTGGGCTAAATTGGCCTGGAGAAAAATTGCTTCCTGACCCCAAAGTGGCAGTCAGCATTTCCCTGGGCATGTAAAAAAGGGCCACAAGAACTAAGCACTGAGGCAACCCTTCCTGCCCTCCCTCTCATGATCTGCCTAAGTTTGCAGAATCAGCATTGCTGTCAGATGGCCATCTAGCCTCTGCTTAAAAACCTCCAAAGAAGGGAGTTTTCTTTGACATAGGCATCTGGAAGATGGCATCCCTAGCTAACTTGCTATTAAATATCATCTCAATGCAGCCTGCAAGTCCCCATGCCTACCATGCAAATGAGCAAAACATCAGTTTGAGCTATGCACGAGTATGTGTGGTTTGTAGCAACCACATGTATGGGTATGTGTGGTTTGGAATGGGCATGCCTGAACCTCTTAGCCACACTTTGTAGAAGCATCTCTTGTAAATAATGACCTCAGATGAACTATTCAGCTAAAGAGCAGGCGTTTTTTCAAAAGATGATGTGATGTGGAGCAACTTGGAACTGAGGCTTCAGAGCAGACACAACGCACAAGTAATCGCACCCGTACTGGCAACCATTTGTGGTTCAGGTCACCTTTGATATTCAGTGGATGTGCAGATTGGTACGAGTCACACTTGTCTACTTGGATCCTTCCATCAAAACCTCTCATTATTTGGCAAGTACACGCTTGCCACAATTAATTCAAGAACTCAGACTAGGATGTGGAGAGCTCTCTGTACCTGTCATGAAGTGTGAGTGACTTGGCAGGTCATTGTGCGCGGCACTGAAATGCCAAGGATGGATTTTCTTTGAAGTTTTAAAGGTTAGCAACCTGAATCTTAGGAGTTTGAAGAGTGGCAGAGTTTTCAGTATCACCATGTTTGAAATGATTGAAATATGTCAACATTAGGGTTACCATTTTCTCATTGTGGCCAGGGAGAATCTCCACTGGTGCTCCCCCAACTCCGCAGGCACTCAGTGAGGCAGCAGGGTGGAAAATGGTGTGGGAAAATGGCATTGTGCAATGCCGCAATGTCATTTACATCCAGAAGACTGGAAGTGATGTTATCATATTGTGTAAGGTTCTAGGAATTTTCCAGATGCCTATGTCAAAAAAATCATAGATAAGACCATAGATGTTGTGGGATTTATAAAGTGAAGTGTGATGCCACTTCTAGCTTTTTGGCTGGAAATATTGTGGTATCATTGTTATCCAAAGTGGTTGTTTAATAATTAGTGCAGGGCATTAGCTTAGCAAGAGGGGGTAAATTGGGATCTCCACCAACATTTATGGTTATGGTTCCCTTAGAGAATTATCAAAATAAACCAGGCTGGGGTATAATCAGAAAGGTGTTTTAGTATAACAGAAGAAAAAGCAAAACATACACACAAAGCACAAAGGGAACACACTAACTAATAGGAAAATAAAAGACAGTACTGGGGAAAGTGATTCAGGTGATATTTACCAAGTCTTGGAGAAGCAAGGTCCATGGAAGACAGCAAGAGAAATGGCTAGCGTTTCCCAGAGAGAAGGAGGAAACCCACGGAGAACAGGGATACAATGTTTAGCATTGAGAACATCTACACACTGCATGGGGCAGAGTGTGTCCAGTTACAGGAAGAATTAACCCTATGGCGGTCTGTCTTATCTGTCCCTACAACAATACCTTGATTAGATTTCCCAGGGTGGACAAAGACCTGAGGAAGCATGTGACACTTTGTATGAGTGTTGCTAATGGTGCTTGATGAGGTTGGCGGGTGTGAACTGAAAGTGTTAATGTTCTCTGATGACCTTTGAATTCAGGATGGGAGAGGCTATCTGATTATATGAATAACCTGTTAATTAGGGTGAATGGGCAAGGGGAAGTGTGGCCAGGTGTGATGAGGTCACATTAAGGTGGGGTATTGCCTTTCTTGAGAAATTCATGGTTGAGATTAGGAATCTCTTTTAGGGTGGGAAGGAGAGCTATTAGCAAGTCAACCACCCTGAGTCACCTACCCAAAATAGTTTTCCAGGCTTGTCTCTGACCAGCGTCCATTTTGTTTCCAGCTCTATCCTGTTTCCACTTCTAGGCCAGGCTGAACAGCACACACATGACTTTGGGGGGTGATAATTAAAGTGGGACCCCTTCCACAGGAGGGGTTGAATGGGCAAGGGGAAGTGTGGCCAGGTGTGATGAGGTCACATTAAGGTGGGGTATTGCCTTCCTTGAGAAATTCATGCTTGAGATTAAGGCCGCAGTCACACACACTAAATAATCCACTTCCAATCCACTTTCAGTGCTCTTTGCAACTGGATTTTTACTGTGTGGACTTGCAAAATCCACTTGGAAAGTGCACTGAAAGTGAATTGAAAGTGGATTATTTAGTGTGTGTGACCACAGCCTAAGAATCTCTTTTAGGGTGGGAAGGAGAGCTATTAGCAAGTCAACCACCCTGAGTCACCTACCCAAAATAGTTTTCCAGGCTGTCTTTGACCAGCATTCATTTTGTTTCCAGCTCTATCCTGTTTCCACTTCTAGGCCAGGCTGAACAGCACACACATGACTTTGGGGGTGATAATTAAAGTGGGACCCCTTCCACAGGAGGGGTCTGGCTGCGAACATCAGGAGATGCCATTCCCTGTTGTTATGTATTTAGTCTCCCACAGGGCTTCAGTAACAGCACAGCTACTTGTTTTTTTCAACCATTTTGAAGAAGATCTTCTCCAGAGAGAGTGAGTACTCTACCACCCCCTGTGGTCTACCAATGAGGGCTGGCCATACTACTCAAAATGAACCAGAACAAAGGAAGTATTTAGTAATATGTGGACTATTCTTCACAGAGGGCCTAAAATTTATACATTTGTTCATTGTTTGACATTTGCTAAGTTTTGTGACTTGTTTTTATGTCTCATCATATGTCTCATAATTATATATATTAAGGTAGAGGCCTCAACGTCTACAAGTGACCCAGGCCTCTGTGGACTTCTGTGATGTTTTCGGATTCCAGTTAGTGAAATTTTATAGTAAGAGGAGTGGAATTCCACCAGTTTGGTGTAGTGGTTAAGTGCGCGGACTCTAATCTGGGAGAACCGGGTTTGATTCCCCACTCCTCCACTTGCACCTGCTGGATTACCTTGGGCAAACCATAGTTGTGGCATAGCTGTTCTTGAAAAAGAGCAGTTTCTGTCAAGAGCTCTCTCAGCCCCACCTACCTCACAGGGTGTCTGTTGTGGGGAGGGGAAGGGAAAGGAATTTGTAAGCCGCTCTGAGACTCCTTTGGGTAGTGAAGGGTGGAGAATAAATCCATTCTTCTTCTCCTCCTCCTCCTCACAGAGAAACATTAAGGAGCAGTCACGGCCATGGATCCAGCATGGATCAGTGAAAGTCAGGGGGTAGTCAGATTACACAACTCTTGGTGATAGTTGAGTAGACTATTCTGTAAGTCAGGATCAGAATCCTTTCTGGATTGTTGCCTTGCTCGCTTCCTTGTTCTGCCCAAAGGCAGCTCATGCAAAGAACCCATCTGCTGGAAGACCTGCAGAGACACTGTGGCTAAGTTCACACACACTGTGTAAGATGCTGTCATGCAGAAATATTCTGAGGGTCTTCTCAGGTAAACCCGTTCTATTAGACTCAGCATGACCAGGAACAGGGCGTTCTCGGTGGCGGCTCCTATCTGGTGGAATGAGCTCCCAGAGGAGATCAGGGCTCTGCGGGACCTAGCACAGTTCCGCAGGGCCTGCAAGACGGAGCTCTTCTGCCAGGCTTTTGAATAGGAGCCGCCACCACTAGTCTACCACTAGTCCACCAGCAGTCCATCATTAGTGCACTAGTGCACCACCATCGCACTAGCTACCATCTATCCCCCATATATGGACATCAAGATGGGGCATGCACATCTAGTTGCTGCATTATGGGCGAGAACGGGATGGTCAGGGATAGTCATCTTGCTTTTAGAAATTTTAGAATTTGTACAGATTGTATAATTTGCTAGGCATCAAAATCTGTTTTAAATAGGGCTGTAATTTAATATTTTGTATTGTTTTATGGTTTTATCTGGCAATATGCCCTGTAAGCCGCCCTGAGCCTCCGGGGAGGGCGGGATAAAAATGTGAATAATAAATAATAAATAAACAAACAAATAAACAAAGTATAACTTTATCCAAAGGAAATGGCATGAAGCAAAGAAAAATGAGACCTACCGTAGACCTTCATAGCAGCTTGCCTAGCTAACATTGCCAGCCTCCAAGTGGAGCCTGGAGTTCTCCCTGGGGAATAAACACTGATCTCCAGACCTCAAAGATCAGCTCCCCTGGAGAAAACAGGCAGCTTGGGTGAAAGGCCTCTTATGACATTACATCCCTGCTGAGCTCCCTTGCCAATCTCTGCCTTCCCCAGACACCGACCCCCTCCCCAGTCTCCAGGAATTGCCAAATCCAGAGTTGAAAACCCTGATTGTGGAAAGCCATAGGTAAAACCAGGCCTGGAACTCCTCCAGATTCTGGTACCTTGGAACTGTAATAAAACACGTAATACACTCATCAGTATTATACATGGCATGCAGGTGAACACTCAGATCCTGGTTTGCCTCAGCAAATTCTGATTTCAGCACCTTCAATCTTTCACATCCCCTGCAGAGACCCAGCTGTACCTCAGCCTGTGGTGCAAGGCTGCTAAGAGCAAAGATTCACTATGGTCCTTTCCACACTTGGATCTCATCCCTGGTTTTATCAGTTTAACTCATGAAACAATACCTTGCTTATATCCCTGGTTATAACAGCATCCGTTTATTCCGGGACAAGTGTGGGGTGAAACCAGGGTAGGCTTGCCAAGTCCCCCCGGGGGGCGGGAAAAGCCCTGCCCGAGAGGTCCGTTACCTGCCACCGGCGGATCGGGCCCCAGGGGGAACCCCACCCCCAAAGCATGTGCCATGCCTGGCATCAGCACGTCACCCAGAAGTGACGCAATCACGTCAGGCACGTTGGGGGTGGGGCCACAATCATTTGCGGGAAAACTCTATGGTTTTCCCTTGGATGATTGTGGCCCCGCCCCAACATGCCCGATGTGATTGCGTCACTTCCGGGTGACGTAATTGCGGCGCGCACGTGCGCACGGACTCCCAGACAAAGACTGGACTCCCCCGCTATACAACAGGTGAGGGCTTGGCAACCCTAAACCAGGGTGACCTCAGTGTAATGTGGAAACAAAAAATACCCCAAGATAATTAGAGGGGTGAACTTTAGTGTAGTGTAGAATATAAGTTCGGGGACAGGGTTGAACCAGGATTTAAGGTCTAGTGTGGAAAGGACCTATGTCACAAATTCCTATACTGTTTGTTGGTGACACTTCAAACACGACTAGCATCAAAAGATCTTTGCTCTCTTTCTCAAGCACTCATGAAGGAAGATGCCAGGTGTTAACGCATTAACTCTGACCTCATAGCATACCCAAGGAAACACTCCCCCCCACACTAATCAACCCTCTTCCCAGGGTTTTACATCACCCATGGCCATTTTGCTTATTTCCCTGAAAACACCACCCACCAACCGCAAACACGAGTATTCTCTGAAGCAAAGGCCCAATAAGTGGCCTACAATGCGCCAGAAATACCCAGTGTAAACAGGATGTGTTTGTGATACATTTTGTTGCTGAAGAACATGTGGGTAAGAGAACAAAGTGTTGCTTTATTTGTCCAGTGCTGAATGGGAGGAGCATTGCTGGGCCTTTAAGAGAGTGCAGGAGAGGAGCAGCCTAGCAGCTGAGGTCACAGGTGGGGAGACTGCTATTGAGAGGTGAAAGGCAAGACATGTTTCCATCTTTGAGGCACTCTGATATGTCATTTCTATAGCCCAGGAAGTGTAAGAAGTGGTAACAGGGAACAAGCCAGGATTAAGCCATGATGCTTGCATGTGCACATCATGCAAAACTCCAACTGGTTAATAAACCAATTTCATATCATGGTTTCAGATCCTAGTTTGATTAACTCTAATTAACACATATAGTGGCTCTGCCTATGTGTATATTTGAATGATTTTTCATGATGTCTGAGCTATGGTAGAATATGGTTGTTTGTTTATTTTCTACCACACTCTCCCAGCCGTGGCAGGCTCAGGGTGGCTTTTAAAACCATGTTGTCTGTATCCAGCAGTTTAGTCAACATGTGCAAGTCAGTACTTAGAATACAAACTCCATTCGTTTTCGCCCTGCTAATATTTGCTTCACTGGATGCTTTCAATAACATTGGCTACTATGAAAGAATTTCAGTGTAAAAAGGCAGTAAATGCCTTTAGGAAATTCAGTCCTACAAAGAAAGACACGTGGCTTCCTTTTACCAGTATCCACAATATAAAATAGTGTTTCTAAGATATATGCAGTCCAGTTTTGAAAGACAAAACCATGTCAGTGGTCATACTGCGTAAATAACCAGAGAGAGAGAGAGATTAAATGTTTTAAAAGTTTTAACATTTTTAATATACTGTCCTTTGTCTTGCTCCCATATAGAAAAGAAGTTAATACCCCCACCCTCAATTTCTTGAAATGATAAATTTACAGTGTCGTCCCTAACCAGAGTTATATCCTTCTAAGCCCAAAGAAGCCAATTGTTAGGTTCTCTCTATTAGCCACCCTACAATCAGTATATCTCATTCTTAACATAGCCCCATCTGTGGATACTTAAATCCAAAGAGTGGGGTCAGGGAAAGACAAGATGTAATCCTGAGTTCACTAGGGGAAGCTAAAGAGGTGTGGTATTTCTTATCAGGAAAAAAGGTGCAATCTTATCTGAAGGCTTGGAAGGCCTGAAGCTGCAGGTAGAAGAACTCCTGTCTATAAAACTACATATTAATATTCTATGTATGAGAATTTCTTATACTGATTACTGAAAAGGGGGGAATTGTGTTTATATTAATTGACTGTTAGTCTGTATTTTGATTGTTGTGAATATGTGAAATGGATCTTATATACAATCTTCCCTGAGGGATTGGTAGGCCTGAAGCTGCAAGTAGAAGCACTCTAACCTCAGAAGCACTCCTTTCTATAAAACTACATAGCAATATTCTAGAGATACCAGAAACTTCTGTAAAGAACAGATGCCATACCAGTGCAGAGCAGAGCTGCAAGTTGATGTATCTTCAAGGGACTGGCTAGAGTCAGAAAGACTGGTCTGCTCAAACACAACAAGCCTCCATTGTTACATGTTGTTTGTGGTTGCATATATGTAATTGTTGTTCTAAATACTATATCGTTTGAAGTTTGTTTATTGTTATTTTCATAGATGCAAGTGTCACAAGGTGGAATCACAGGGTCGTAGATGTGAACTCAATCATTTCTTTGATAAAAATAGATATTTATTTACTATTGCTCCTTGAATTAAATAGACGTTATAAAGGCAGACCTTTCTATAAAGCTGTAAAGCCCCAGGTTGGCAACTCCCCACGAAAAGTTAAAAAAATGGGAGAAGGGGAAACTGCACATGTAGCTTTAAAAAATGAATGCCCTCAGTGGCCATTGGTAGGCAACCACAACAGTACTGTCTCTCTTCAAGTCTTGCTTTGCCCCCCCAGTCGGAATAACGAGACGGACAACAGTTTGGATCAAACAAGGGCCACTTTATTAACTATATAACAGTTTATTCACCAAAAAACGGCAAGGGAGCATTTTCTAAGTAGCGGAACGGACAAGGCAGGTGTCAGGATGACCAGCCTCCTTGTCTAATATGTGGGCGAGCCACCAACCCCGGTCTTGAGCCATTAATCTGGCTTGCGACCAGCAGCCCAGCCACTGGTAGCCTCCCAGGA
>NW_015172580.1:88082-89784 GCF_001447785.1 Gekko japonicus
GCCTACCCCTGAAACCATACAGCTTGCAGAGAGGAGCTTACCCAAGAGGTTCCCAGAGGGAATCATCATTCACTGCCCAGTGCCCTGGGCCTAATAACCCGCAGGCTGTTCCTGAAGACCTCCCAGTTCTCAAAACAAGGAATGGCTTAAGGTGCTCACCATTTTCCGCTTCCTTATCCCTGCACTATTCTGCCAAAGTGACCAACCTATTTAACAGCCACGCTCCAACCCGTCGTTCCACTGCCCCAGTGTAAGGTAGGCAAAAACACCACCACCTCATTGCCAATCTTGGTGAAAAATTCCTACCTGGCCCCCTTGGGCGACCAGCCTCAGCCTACACTAGAAACAGCGTGGGCGGGCGAGCACGAGGCAGCAACTACCCTGGGCGGGAGTGGAGTGGAGCCTAACTAGGCTGGCTCCTCCCCGCCCATGTCTCAGTGTGCTGCGATGCCGTTGCCGCCCCTCCCCTTGTCTTTTACTGACAGAAGAGAGCCCCCGGTCGCCATTGCCTTCGGCGGGTGACCGGGAGCTCCCTTCTGTCAGTAAAAGACAAGGGGAGGGGTAGAGCCTTTTCCAAGGCTGTTTTGATCTTTGAGGGATGGCTCCCTCAAAGTGATTCATCAGTTGTACCTCTTACTCTTACTCAGGCAATTGTTGGCAATGTCATGCTGAATCAGCAGATTTTTTTGCATTTATAGTGGCACTGCCCAATGGCAATTGAATAGTGAAACAAAGCTGCAAGCTTGTTAAGTTATGGTCTAAACAGGAACATTCCAAAGATGCCTGAATTTTATTTGCATAATTATGTTTCCTCACTTGTGGGCAATTCCCAAACCATTTTCTTAAATGCAATTACAGCCACTAGGCTAAACTTTGCAAGGTGCTGGAAGTCAAAAGACTCGCCAAATATTCAGGCTTGTTTGGATAAACTGAATGATGTTTACTTGATGGTTTACTCTTACCTTTTTGGTGAATGATAAAAGCTTTGCAATGCTGCAGTCCAAATGGCTGAAAGTAATCAATCGTATTTGGGTATAATATGGTGATGTACCATGTTTGTTAGGTCTGTTTTTGTATAACATTTGAAAAAATTAATACAAAAAAGTGGAATTATTTTTAAAAATTAATTCCAGACCAGGCCACAGGTTATTACTAGATCTGCAAAGCAGAGCTAGGGACAGATGGGAAATTTTTCTACAACCCTGGAAGAACATTGAAGTTTGCAGAAAAACCAGAAATCTAAAAATAAATAAATAAAAATCGGCAGATCAGACTCTCCAAAATAATTTGAACACCTATATCTTTAAGAAAAGAAAGTCCACTGATATCTCAGTGGCCATTATCGGGATTGCTAGGTGACCACAACACTGCTGCCAAGCCTTCCAAGCCTTGGCAGTTTGGCAGAGCCAGTTTGGTGTAGTGGTTAAGTGCACAGACTCTAATCTGGGAGAACCGGGTTTGATGCCCCACTCCTCCACTTGCACCTGGCTGGATGACCTTGGGCAAGCCGTAGTTCTGATAAGAGCTGTTCTTGAAAAAGGGCAGTTTCTGTCAGAGCTCTCTCAGTCCCACCTACCTAACAGGGAGTCTGTTATGGGGAGGGGAAGGGAAAAGAGTTTGTAAGCAGCTCTGAGACACCTTTGGGTAGTGAAGGGCGGGGTATAAATCCAATCTCCTCCTCCTCCTCCTCCTCCTCCTCCTC
>NW_015172580.1:89943-95848 GCF_001447785.1 Gekko japonicus
CTCCTCCTCCTCCTCCTCCTCCTCCTCCTTCTTCTTCTTCTTCTTCTTCTTCTTCTTGGTGTCTCGAAAGCAAAGCCATAGGAAGGTAGAATGGGGTGGACTGGGAGGCCAAATCAGCCCTAGAGAGAACCCATCCCCCTCCCTGTCGTGTTCCTTGATGGGGGAGTTCTCAAGAGGTCTAGTGGCTACTGTGTGACCCAGGCAGGCCTGCAACTTTTCCTGGGGAGAGGATGCCAGGGGGAGTGAAGGAGGAAAAGCTGAAGAGTGGGGAAGGGGCCAGTTAAAGGTAGGATGGCCAGTGGGTGGGAAGAAGAAAAGGCAGCAAAAAAGTGGAGAGGCTATGGGGCTGCCAGAGGAAGGGAAGAAGAAATAGTGGGGGAGTGGGTGTATAGTGAGAGAAATTTCCCCCTGCAAACCCTTGGCATACATATGTCTGGGAATGGAGTTATTATCATGTTAGTTACATGGCTGCGTGCAAGCTTTGCAGTGGATCCAGTGGCAACTCCGCTGGGAACTTTCAGGAGTAGGAAACAGCACAGAGGGGTATGCAGCTGTCACTTCTGCATGTGTGGGGCAGTTTTGAGGGGGAAAGGATATGTGTGTATCTGCCGTCCTGAGTCGCTTAGGTGGGAGGGCGGGATAAAAGTCAAACCAACCAACCAACAAACAATATCTAACTGCACATGCCCATTATACATCTGTTTCAAAGTCCTCATGTTATTGTCCGACAAACACAAGGACTTCGTAACATGTAAAGGGGCCCCCATAACCATTGGGATTTGATCAGTATGTGAAGTATTGGGGCAGGTAGAAAAGAAAGAAAGCTACAAGCCCTACCCCTAAAGCCCCACCAATAAGTCCCTTTTTAACAGCACTTGTCTGTAGCCAACTAAAAAAAAGAAAGAAAGAAAGCTCAAGAGTCCTTAAGTTTCCCACCAATTCCTTCCACCTGCAGCATCTCTCTAATTATTCCTGGGGATTACTGGACAGGCACTCAGGAGCTGCACAGCTGGGGCCTGAAGTGGGCAGGAACCAGCAGAAACTGCCACCTCCTGTTAAGAAAATGTATGTGTCTTTGGAATGTGGTTGGACACAGGCCAATATCTGGGGCACTGTCAGAAAAGATTGTAGGTCCCTGTAATTCAGGCTTGATTACTGGCTGTATATTGGACTTCTATATTGTTACCATAAATTTTGTTTAATTAAAAATTAAAGCTGTAAAAACTAATTGCTAGATTAATCTACTTGGAATTGGTCAGGGTGGGGGAGGAGTGTCAGCCAATCAATAGGAAGGAGAGTTGGGAAGAAGCAGCTTCATGATTGTCACAGAGGGCAGCCAATCAGTACTTTCCCCTGCCAACTTCTCCTGGAAACGGGGAGAACTCATTGTTCTTGGGCTTGGTTTCTTTGGAAGTTTAAATGTCTGCCCACCCAAAAAGGTGAGTTGACAGTGGCCTAACTGCTCAAGCTATGCATGCCTTTCTTCACCATCGGTTAATTTACAGTTAGTTGAGTGACAATGGCTCCGGTCGCACGGAGCATTAACCACGCTAGAGAGACGGAAGATAGGCGGATTTTCCGGGTGCGATCTCACCACCACATCTGGGAAGCGTAGAGCTCCTGTGGCTCAACCGAGGCTTCGAAGATGCGCGGCAAAATAGTACCTCGGAGGTACTAGTTTCCGGAAACTGCGGGGCAAGGGCGGGCGTCTGATCGTGCTTCCGGTGGCATCCGGCGCCCGCCCATGCCCCATTACGAAAAGGTTTTTTTCCCCTGAGGTCTCCAGGGATGCGCACAAGCACCCAACGGGGCATGCACATACTTCAGGTTAAAAAAACCAAAACACAACCCCGTTTGCTGTGCCACGCCGCTTCTTTGGCACGTTGTGTGATCGGCACCTCCCCCCTAACCACGGGGCCTCGACGGGACCGCGAGGGCACGCCTGATCGCGCAGTCGCACATTATTTTGCTGCGGGGCAAACAGCCACGCCTCCCCCCCGCGATATCCGGCCCGTGTGACCGGGGCCAATCTCAGATTTTACAAGAAGTTTAAAGTCAGTAAAATGTGAACTGTGGGTGGGGAATCCACAAATCAATTTTGCTGAAGAAAGCGCTCTCTGGCAATGTGTACCACACATGGTCCTGTTCTGCTCTTATGTTCTCTGGCAGTACATCCCAAGAATTATTTTAGCTCTGATAGAATTTATTCCTAGTGTGAACCTCTGTGGCTTGAAATGGCATCAGCTTCCACCCCCTGCCTCTGTTGTTCTATGAGCCACAGATTCTATGGATGGATGACTCACCCAGGGGAAATTTCAGGTGCTTGAGGCTGCAGGAAAGACCCAGGAGAAAAAGAAGCAGGGCTGATAGATAAAATATAACTCAGCGTGGTACACTTCTCCAAGGAGTAGGTTAATTAAAATATCGCACAGATGCTTGGTTGCCCTTTGAAAATAAACTTAAATCTACCCAAGAAGCAGGAAAAGCATTAAGGTGCCTGCCAGGTGAGTGTGATTTAAACCACAAACAAAACTATTCTCATAGGTAAAAGCATAAAGTCGCAAGCAGCCATCCATATCTAAATTAAGCAGGCGCGTGGGAAATCATAATGCAAGCAGCGATTGTCTTTAGCCTGATTAGAGGCTAAAATATGTGTCTCTTTTGCCAACCCCCTCCATTCCCACAAGAAAAATCAAGGTCCTGAGATTGAAACAAGGCACGCGACAGCAGTTGCTTTTTTATTGATCACATAGAACATCCCCTGTGCAGTGTTAAAAGCAGCAAAAGCCCACAGTAGGTTGAAATGACTGGTCTCTGTGAAGTTTTAAAAATAGCTATAATACTGGCTCTCTGAGGGAGGATCAAGGGGTAAGTAATCAGCTCTGTGCTCAACAGGGCCGGCGACTCCCAATATTAACCATGAAAAGCTTTGAAAATGCAACCTCTAATCACTGACTGGTGCTCTGGGTAAAGTTAAACCCGGTCCTGCTGTCAGCAGCAAAAGGCATTTTGGCATAGTGGTATGGTCTAGTGTGCTAATAGCAGGCAATTGTCCCGAGCTAGGAACATTTCAGATAACTTGCACTTAACAGTTATTAAAGGTACCTTGCAATTCTTTTTATAGAACCCATTCATGTGTATACAGCAGAAAGTCCTCATACACAGGCTCCAAGGGATTGTTTAGAAGCAGAGATTGAGCTAACCTGCACATTTTGATTTGGATTCATGGGTAGTTTAGTATTCTGAGGTGTTTGGCACTGGAGATTAGGACTAAATATGTCTTTTTAAAATCAGCATGTTCCTGTGTTTTTCTGTCTTTGCAGTGAATTACTAAGTTTGTATTTTAGAGGGTGTTATAAAACAAATGACAGAGAATGGCTATTGGAATCCATTGGTTCCTTCCCAATGGAATCCACTGGGTTCTGAATAGCCACTGGAAAACATTAACGCAAGGATGATTGGTTGCTTACAAGGTGAACTTTAGGGATTGTCTCCAAAAGGTGAGCCAAAATGCCTTGGCAGACTGTAATGTATTTTCCTCAACATTAATTAAAATTCCAGTGGGATCACACATACAGACAACATTCAGCACTGTGACTACGTTACAGAATTTTAAAATTACAAAGAAAAGAGAAGAGACTGTGACAAAAAAAAATGTCATCAGGTTCCTATTCTCTGGATCACTGCCTCTTTGGTCTCCAAACAATTTTCACATTGTGTCATTTAAACACAGTTTTGAAGGATATTAATTTCATTAATATGTTTTGGAGACCAACAATTCAATAAACATAATAACGTAACCTCCTGGCACACAGTATTGTAGTAAAACTTGTGGATATGACAGAGAGGTCTAGGCAGCCATCTGGAATGACCAGCTGGATACATCTGCTTTGAGGGGGAACTTCTGCACTAACTCATGGGGCTTCCATACTTTTGCCTTTTGAGCCAGATTTTTAAGGCTTCCATAGTTCTGTTTTGAGCCAGACTTTTACTCTGGCTCAGAGGAGGAACTGCAAGGGGACTGCATCCATGTGGACATTCTTCCCACAGCTGTTCTGGGAAGAGGGGCAGAGCCACCACCCCCTATAGAGAAAGCCTGAACACCAGGTCCTGACGTCACAGCAATGGCGACGAGAGTAATCATAACATAACATAACATTTGGAGTTGAGAGTGTGAGAAATGTTTTGTTGAATATAGCAGAGGTAGAGAGTTTGGCAGTTTGAATTCAGTTGATGGAGTGTTCCGTTGGAGAAAGACTTCAGTAAAAGGAGACTACTGTTGGCTGTTGGTGTGAGAGCATTTGTTTGCATTTTAATGGCTCTCTTCCTGTCTCTTTGTTCTGACCAAGAAGAAGCCGACCATTCTGCCATTCCAGTTTAGCTGTGAGGATGTAGACATTTTTGCTCTTTGTTATTTTATATCCAGTGTACCTTTTCCCATGCTAGGTTGCAGTAAACTTTTATATTTTAAACACACCATGGACTCTGCCTCTTTAATACTCTGCTAACAAACTTTAAATAAGAATCCCAACAGGTCTAGAGTGACGATACCTAGTAGCCTGCCCAACAGTTTCTGTCCTTCAGTTCTGGATTAAATATGCCTTTTCGCTGTTGTGTTCCGGAATGTAAAGGCAATTATAATGAGGATCACAAAGTAAATGTTTTCAAGTTTCCATCTGATGCTCTTCTGAAAGAGAAGTGGATTTCTTCCATCCATCGTGATAATTTCACTCCATCGCAATCGTCACGGGTGAGTAAAATTTTATCATGTTAATGTGTAGCATACAAACTGTTTTCTATAACTAGGAATGTAGGATATATATTTTGGTAGGCAGACACAATTTCACGCATAGTTGTAAACTAAGCTTATGTGCAGTGCAAATAATTTTGGAAATTATGCTCTGAACTTCATAAACTGTGCAGTACCTTTTGGTACAGTTTATGCTCCAGAGTGTCAAGTCTAAATTTAGAGATGTTGTGCATATTCTACCTGTTAAGAGAATTTCTGCCACCATTGCACAGTATCCTGGTTTCCATAATTAAAGGGCTGGAGTGCATTGGTTACAAGGTATTCTGCATCACATCAGACAATAATTCAATTAACAGAAGTGCCATGCCATTGTTTTCTGAGGACAAACAGGTCAGAATAGTTTATAAGCACCCAGTGATATCAGAACACCCTTTATTTTACATCATAGAACCTGTTCATATTATTAAATCTGTGCGAAATAATTGGCTCAATCAGAAGAACAAGACAAAAGACATGTTTTACCCTGCATTTCCAGGCAGTGGTGAAACTAAAGAGATGATTGCATTGTTTTCAACATTAATAAAGACAGTTAGCTGGTGCCCAATATCATATATCTATGACACAGCTGTATGAAACAGAAAAGAAAATTCGTGTTCAGAGTGTGGGTCCTTTGATGCTGCATTCAGGTAGACATGGGGAAATAATGGTAGGCCCATTAGAGTCCAATTCTGAAGAGGTGGAATGTACATCAGATTTCAGTGAACCAGTTGATGTATCTCAAAATGATTTACATCTTATAGGGGACATACTACCCTCCCTTACGTACATAGCTGGATCTGAAGAGGTGGAATGTACATCAGATTTCAGTGAACCAGTTGATGTATCTCAAAATGATTTACATCTTATAGGGGACATACTACCCTCCCTTACGTACATAGCTGGTTATTGTGTGCATGCAGCTTTAAGGCGACTTCATTGTGATATATGTAAAGTAGAACTTGTTATGGACAGAGGGTTGCCAATAAACAGTCATTTTCTTTTGATTAGTAGGTTAGATAGAGGTGGTTTGAAATATCCAACACAAGGTGTTATCAACGTGGTTTCCTATACATATGTGGTAGTAAGCAAATTGTTGACCACATTTGAGGCAGCCTT
>NW_015172580.1:98050-99774 GCF_001447785.1 Gekko japonicus
TTAGTAGGTTAGATAGAGGTGGTTTGAAATATCCAACACAAGGTGTTATCAACGTGGTTTCCTATACATATGTGGTAGTAAGCAAATTGTTGACCACATTTGAGGCAGCCTTTCTGAAGCATCAAACCAACCAGAGGGCTATAGCGTGTCTAAAGTCTCTGGAAACATTAGATGAAAGTGAATGTACTCTCTTTGATGGCATTTGTGAACAGGATGATAACGTTGGTAGCAGTCAATACATTCCTGAACAACTATTGTAAAAGAGAAAATGGGCAAAGACTGTCACAAAGTTCACAGAGGAAACTGAAAACTTTGCAGAAGTGATGTGGTTGCCTTTCACATTAATTTGCCCCTGAAATGCAACAACGTGAGTTGAAATGACAACTGGTGAGATTTAGATTCATTGAAGGCACATTCCTAAACAACTATTGTAAAAGAGAAAATGGGCAAAGACTGTCACAAACATCACAGAGGAAACTGAAAACTTTACAGAAGTGATGTGGTTGCCTTTCACATATATTTGCCCCTGAACTGCAACAACGTGAGTTGAAATGACAACTGGGGAGATTTAGATTCATTGAAGGCCACAATGTGTAGTTTCTATATTTTCCTCTAATTTACTAATTTACTCAAAAGAAGTTCCATAGGAAGATTAATTTGTTGTTGTACTGTCTTTCTATCACATTTGAACGTTTGTGATGGTACACCAATATCCTGTGTAGCTGTTCTTTTTTGGTAACTGGAGATTATGATTGAAGTTTACTGTATGTGAAGACGTCTTACCAAAGTATGAGTTTGTGCATATTACTATCTCATGCTGTGTCAATGTTAAATAAAAAGTAATACTGAAAACCAGAAGTTATTAAACTCTTAGTATTATTTGACAATACCATCATACAACAGACATCCACTACCCTCCAATATTATATGCTTGTAAATTATACGAAACATACACTCAAATATGCAAGGGAAACTGAACTCAGTAACACTGTAAGCTAGTGTGAAGTGTCTGGAATACTGCAGTGAAAGAATCAAGAGAATATCTTGTTGAGTACACGAGAAACTGCAAGTTAAAACACTTGTGACAGTAGCTGGCAACTGCAGAGCTCAGGGAATGTTATGACTACATTTGATGACGTCACGACCTGGTGTTCAGGCTTTCCATCTATAGGGGGTGGTGGCAGAGCTAGGATTTGTGTCCCCTCCCCCTTTAATGGGTGGGTGCTTTGAGCAATGTGGCTCAGCTTTGAAGGGGAAAGGTGTGTGTGGGGGGACTGTCCAGCACAGAACAGAAAGACCATTAGATAGGAAAGCAAAAGAGAGATTAGGTACAGATCAAAAGCTCCTGTTATCTTCCTATCAGAGAAGAGCAGGAATCACCCTTCTGGGCCCCAGTGTGAAGAGGAATGGCAGCGACATGAAATAATGCCTGTCCCACAACACAATCTGGACTGGCAATAGGGTCACCAGCTATGGGTTGGGAAATACCTGGAGATTTTGGGGGAAGAGGAAGACGGGGTATGGAGAGGGGAGGGACTTCAGTGGGGTATAATACCATAGAGTCCACCTTTCAAAGAGGCCATTTTCTCCAGCTGGAAATCAGTTGTAACAGTGGGAGATCTCCAGCTACCACCAGGAGGTTGGCAGCCCTAACTGGTGAGCATGGTAAGGATAATCCTCTGTGTTGCTAGAAAGGCTCCCCTCTCAAAGACCAGCATCACTCA
>NW_015172580.1:99824-106025 GCF_001447785.1 Gekko japonicus
TTTTCCATACTGGCTGCTAAATCTTGGAACAGACATAATTTATCCACTCAGGTTAATGGGGAACACAGATGCACTACCATTGTGTTTTGCCAGATATTTGTACACATTATAAAGGTTCCTTAGGATTTGAAAGCAATGAACAAAATGGGGCTTGTTGGGAAAAATGGGTTTATCAACAACACCAGCAGATAAGTATAAAAAGGAAAACAGAGCAGCAGAGACGTAGGAACACAAGGGAGCCATAGCCTACACAGCCTAGTTGGGGATGGCAAATAGACCCTTCCCTGGAACTAGTCAACAAACAAAGTTCCCTCTGATCAGCCGACACTCACCCTGCCTCTCCTGCTGCTCATCACAGGCCCACTTTTAGAAAAATGCTTAGTGGGTGCCAGGAAACATGTTCATGGGCACCACATTGGGGACTCCTACTCTACGCATGAGTGACCTGGTGCATCCCACAGTTCCCCCTATTATTCTCTCCACTTCCTATAGAAACATGAGATAGCCGCTCAGCCAATGGCAGACTTCAGAGGCCAAAGTGGTGAAAAGCAGGAATCAAAGATGAAGGAGGAGCTAGAGAAGGGGAATGCTGAAAACATAATAACAGTCCCTACTACCACAATTCTTAGGAACTGGGAGAGCAGCAGCAGTTAAAGTCTTATAAAACAGAGATACTTCTTTGTTTTTTAAAAAACATGAAAGTTGGTGGCCAAACTTTTGGCTTTTGGTGCCAAAAGAACATATCAGATGAGTTTATTTGGTTTATCTGACAGTAGCCAGAGGGTGGGATTAAACAGAGGAAACTTTTTCTCTATTGTGTGTGGTTTAGACAGTGTAGAGCAGGGGTGGCCAAACTGTGGCTCGGGAGCTGCATGCGGCTCTTTCACACATATTGTGTGGCTCCCAGCATGGCGGCTGGGGAAACTAAATATCATTAGCAAACAAAATAATCATTGGACAAATAAATATCATCAATATCTGCTTTTACTGCTTTTGTTATTATTTTTGGCAATCTCATTTAATGTTAGTAAAAAGCAAATTGCATATTTCCTAGTAAAAACGTGTAATATTTGTTCATGTCTTGCGGCTCTTCTTTATTCTATGTGGCCCTTACGTTAAGCACGTTTGGCCACCCTTGGCATAGAGTATTTGGACTTTTAGTCATATGAATGCTGTTGGGCATCCTACGTGCAAATCCATGTTGGGGTCAATTAGGGGATTGAAAACAAGAAAGGTAGAGTATTTCCTCTTGTAGTGCAGCATTTATGAACCTACCCAAATGCTATGGGTCATCTTCTGAGACCTTCTTCAGGTGCCTGCTTTCTAAGACTCAATGTGTGGCATCCAGAGAGAGAGCCTTCTCGGTTGTGGCACCAAGTTTATGGAACTCCCACCCCAGTGACACTCATCTGTCTTCTTTTATCACTGTCTTCCACCAGTGGGTGAAGACTTTTTTGTTCTGCCTGGTATTCCCTCCATCCTGCTTTATGTTTTAACTAGGGAGCAAAGCCGTTGTGGACACTTTGGGGGGGGAGAAAGAAGTGGCCCACTGTTCCAGCGGCTTCTCTGGGCCTCGCCACTGGGACATTTCGGGGGGGAGAAGGAAGCGGTGACCCTGGGCCTGGCGATGCCCAGAGAAGCCGCGGGAACAGTGGGGGGGGGGAGAAAGAAGCGGGGACTCTGGGCCCACGGGACTGGTGGGAGGGGGGAAGAGGGGACTGATGACTGTGGGCCTGGCAGGGCCCCAAGAAGGCGCAGGACTGGTGGGAGGAAACAGCAACACTCTGGGGCTTCTCCGGCTGGGCCGCGGCCTCTGGAGAGCTCCCCGGCTCACCTGCCTCTGCCTTGAGGGCCTGTCCCTGCGCTCACCCTGCAGACGGTCCTGTCGTGTCCGAGGACCAGAGCAGAGTGAGGCAAGGAGGCTGGCCGGGGCTGACGTGGGCAGGACTCCGCAAAGCAGCCAGTCAACCCAGCCAGTGACTGGCAGTTCTTGTGGCCAACCACTGTTGGTGTGCATCGAACGTTGGACGCGAAAATGGCTTTATATATAAGGACAGGATTTACTGTTTAGGGTTTTATGTACATATTTTAGCTCTCATTTTAACTGTTTTTATAATCTATTTTATTGTGCTTGCTCTAATTGTTAGCTGCCTTGGTAGCCCTGATTGGGCAGAAAGGCTGGAAATAAATATTGTAAATAAATAAAATCTATGGTTCTCAAATAGGTACAGGTGCGGAAATGAATGATTCTTAAATGTAAAATGTTAGCTGATCGAATGACTATATGCTTCGTGTTTGTTGTAGGGTAGCTTTTTTTTCTTCGCTTTTCTTGTTTGTTCTTCTTGTGCGTCTTTTGTCTTTTTCTTTTCTTTCTGAAAAACTAATAAAACCTTTTTCAAAATAAATAAATAAATAAAATCTATGCACGTTGCCCTTTTTGGAAGAAACAACAATCGCTTGTTATCAGGAAGATCAGATGTAGCACAGTTGTTTGTATGCATAGTTAAATGTTAGAACTGAAATGTTAGGAGATAATTTTGGGACCTCTCTTTTTTTAATAGGGAGGTGACTACACTCTCATATGTTGTCTGCTGCTCTTTAACACTTCAGGATGCTATTTGCCGTTCTTTCCCCCCCAGGCATCTCCTTGGACAGAGTAAATCCCTGCTGCTACCCTGTCATGCAAAGCCAGTGAAAAATCACCGGTGGTAACTTTACTACCTCACATAAACCCCGTTAATTTAACTGAGCTAGTCATATGCCCTGCCCCTAACAGCTCAGTAATTCATCAGTATGTTATGCTTTGCACAGGTTTTAATTTTGCGAGTTGTATGGAGAAACAAAAAAGATTCATAACATTGCTAATGAGCATTTGAATCCCAAAGAAGCTGCTACGGCTGATTCTTAAAAGCTACCCTTTATGCTTGCGGGAATCTTATTTTTAAAAAATCTCATTAATTCAAAGAAATGCCTTCAGACGGAAATGAAGTCAGCTTGCAAAATGGATTGCACTTTGTTGGATTCTGTCCTCCCCACCTGACAGAATAGCTGCATGAAAAATATTATGACTTGCGTCTGCCACATCTAACGGAGTGAATTACTCTGAAGTATTCCTATCCCTGTCTTTGCCACAGTCATGCACTCTGCCGATCATTCATTATGGTTGATGGGTCGAGGGCGGAAAGGCATCTCACATGCGTCATTCTCTGGAGAATTTCGTCTTGGCTTTTTTTGCATTCAATCACAGCTAATAGCTCTTCTGGCACAAATTCAGGAAGGGCCTCAGAATAAACAGTGCAGGGTGCTTTTTTTAATTGTTAGTTTTTAAAAAATGAATACATCGGGACAGGCCAAAAGGAGTGCCGGGAATGATATCCTTGGTGCATTTAATAAGGCATTTAAAAATTCACTGTTTTCTTAAAGTGTCAATGATTTCTACTAACTTAGCAGTTTAATTCCACATTGATAAAGCAATAACGTTTTACTATGCCTATTTATATGGCAAGTACAAATGCCTTCTCATAACATTATTAGAGCAGAGGAGAAGAAAGCGGTAGATGATGGCAATATCTTATAGGTGACAGTGGGCTAAACATCACAGCAGAAATAGGGTTGGGGTATGCTCTGGGTTGGGAAATAGCTGAAGATTTTGGGGGTGGAGACTAGGAAGGGTGGGGTTTGGGGATGGGAGGGACTTTGGTAGGGTAAAATGCCATAGAGTCCACCTTCCAAAGCAGCCATTTTCTCCAGGTGAACTGGTCTCTGTTGCCTGAAGATCAGTTGTAATCCCAGGAGATCTTCAGCTGCCACCTGGAGGCCGGCAACCCTAAGGCAGAAACCAATTAAAATTTGAATAGTGAAGGATTTTTTTATAACACCACATTCACCTGCTCCTTCCTAATGCCTTAGTCCATTCTGGAAAGATAAAGCTGGAATCTTTGCTAGAAACTGTCACGGCAGGACCAGGGGGCGTGACGTAAGTAAGCCAAAGTCCAGGAACAGTCCGAGGTCAAGCCGAGCAAATCAGGTAGCAAGGTTCAAACAGGTTTAAATCACAGTCCAGAAGCAGGGTCAGACATACCAAGGTTTCAGGTCCATAAATCACAATGATACCAGAGGAGTCAGAGATGAACGAAGGTCAACGAAGCCAAGGGTCAAAAGCCGAGGATCAAGCCGATAAGAATTCCACAAGGTCTGGAGCAGAGATGCAAGGATTCAGGTCCTGACAAACAACATTTGCCAGCACAAATGACTGCTGGGAACAGACTTGCAGATATACAGTGCTAGCTAATCAACTCATTAGCTAGCCGGGAGCAAGGTCAGTATCCTGTCAATAGTCAGGGCTGAGAGATCTTCTGGCACGCATGCATGCATTCTGCCTTCGCTCTCTCAGCTGCTGTCTCCTTACATTCTGGAGCCTGGTTACAGGTGGGGGCGAGTCTGATGAACTACTGGGCTGCAGCAGAGACTGATCCCTTGCAGGTGTTCCCTGGGAGGCTCTATCCTCCTCACCACTTAGATAGTTTTCAGCTACAGGATCCAGTCTTTGCCTTTCTGCTGCAGTACTGTCCTCAGGAGCCTGTAAGTCCACAGGCTCCTGGCTGGCAGGTGCCTCCTTAGGGGCATCAGCAAGGGCAGGCATGGCATCAGCAGGGGCAGGCATGGCAGAAACTACAGAGGGACTTTCTATACATTACATGAAAATTGCAAGCATAACATACTGAGGAACTAACTGAGCTGTTTGGGCAAGGCATAAGGTCCCACCACTGCTGGACCTCCTGATGGCACCTGGTTTTTGGCTTCTTAAAGTATCATTCCCTGGCATCCCCCCGCTCAGCAGTGGGGCTGTGGCTCTGTGTTAAATCATCGGCTCTGAGTGCAGAAGGTTCCAGGTTCAATCTCCAGCATCTCCTGTTCGAAGGATTAGGAAGCAGGTGATATGAAACGCCTCTTCCTGAGGCCACAGAAAGCATCTATCAGTCCAAGTAGACTATACAGACCTTGAAGGACCAATGGTCTGACTCCGTATAGGGTAGATCCATGCGTAAGGGGGTTTAAAAACCCATTTTTGAAAGGTGCAGTCTGTCACTGAGACTCTTGATCTTTCCCCCCGCCTTTCGCTTCAGCATCTCAAATCACTCCTTTCCCCACCACTGATGGGATTCCAGTCAAGTTCATGCCCCAACTAACTGGAAGTGAAAGTCTACAAAGTCTAGTGAAAAGTGATGGGGAAAGTAATGCCGTGGCTCAGATACATGAATCTCATTTGGCCCCCCCCAAAAAACATTCACTGTATTTAAGCTTTCTTTTTAAACTCAGAAACTACTGGTATGTGGGGTTTTAGTATTACTTCATTCAAATAAAAAGCATTTGCTATGCTTCTCTTAGACTACTAAGTTTCATACCGGGATTTACAAAATGGATGATAAACTACATGTGGTGCCCATGGACACCTTTTTTGGTGCCCCCTAAGTATTTTTAGGAAGTGGGGTGGGGCTTCTGCCCAATAGGGCTTCTGATTGGCCATTAGAGTTCTGACTGGCTGTGCAGATTTTTTGAAAATGCTGCTTCGGCAGCAGCTGCCCCCACCAATGTTCCCTCTAAGCTGTGGAGTCTTGTGAGCAAAAATTCTACTTCGTGAGCTACTGGCATTAAAATTGCGAGCGAACGATTTGGCTACTGCATGGATTAGTTTGCTCTGGAGCCATCCTTCCTGAGCTAAGACAAAAATCTGTGAGCTGAAGGCTAAAAAACTGTGAGCTAGCTCACACTAACTCAGCTTAGAGGGAACACTGGCCCCCACCATACAATTATCTTAGCACTAGCACTTTGTAACGTTTTATACTTATATTGTTATGATTTTATCTAAATTTGTTTTAGCTATGTTATATCCTATGTAAGCTTGCCTGAGCCTGCCATGGTGGGCAGGGTGGGGTAGAAATTAAATAATAAATAAAATTAAAAAAAAATCTTTACTGCCTGACTGCAGGTGAGCTGTGTGTATACAAGAAAACATTTTAAAACAATATGTTCATTTTCAAAGGCCTCCTGTTAAACAGAGTTTCTGCCTGAGGTGGTGAAGAGTTATTATGAGACTTATGCATAACCTCACTCTCTGACGTTTTTGTGGTTGGTCCCACTTTCCATGGCAGCCATTTTGTGGTTGTGCCCACCATCCTGCGCCAGAATTCCCACGACGCT
>NW_015172580.1:106042-115029 GCF_001447785.1 Gekko japonicus
CGACGCTCTCAAACTCAACAAGATTGCAGACCCCTGAACTACATGATATTATTCGTCTCCTAAAATGAAATTTGGATTGAAAGAGAAGCAGCAATCATTTAATATCTAAAGACAAGCTCTCGTATTTTGATGAATTAAATCTCATATGGTTCCTTTTAAAGAATTACACTGTGGTGCAAGCAGAACTAAACACAGTAGTCTGAGAGCTTTTTCAGTAATACATGCGAAGGAATTGTTAGCGTGTTGAGCATCATAATCCCTCTTTTCAACACCCCCTTACAGAAGATTAGGATGCATTCAGGACCAGAAGTGGCCGTTTTATGCTAGGCCAGGAAAAATCATTGTCTGAAACTGTCAAAATAAACATAGCTCAAAGACAGATTGTCTAGTTATAGGGGCCATGCTTCAGTAGTCTGGAACTTACAAGCAATTTTTGCTACATCAGGCAGTGAAGCCTATTTACAGTCCTAACAGGTCATGCCCTGTACGTTTTAAGTGCAATAAATATTTTATTGTGATTATCACATATTTTTAATTATACAAACAACATGCTATAGAAATGTTTAGAATTTAGGTGTAAATTTTTTAGACAGTCATTGGTGAAAAACAGAAAGGCAGCTTTAAATGTGCTCGGAGTAATAGCCAGGCAGGAAAGCTGATGTACCAACCAATTGCATTTCATCTTTCCTAAGTTAGATCGTGCGTGTGTGATTTCAGTCTTGGATACATTGTCCCTGAATGTGGAAGTTCCACTTGGCTCTCATGCCTATTGGACACTGAGAGAATTATTGTTCATGAATCTGTCTGTGAGAACTTTGAGTCTTGCAGGAAAATAACTACAAAGAATTTTTCGATTAACTTTCCTATGAACTGGTACTTCCTAAACTGAAAAGAATTTCAAAGCAGGTTGATAGTTGGGGCTGTTTTTTGGAGAGGGCAGGGGAGACCACTCGGTGCTCATGATTCTAGCTGCTAATTTTTTTTTTTTAAAATGTAGACCACCCTTTTATTTTAAAAAGTATCTTAATCAGTGTTCCCTCTAAGCTGAGTCAGTGTGAGCTAGCTCACAGTTTTTTAGCCTCCGGCTCACACATTTTTGTCTTAGCTCAGGAGGGATGGCTCCAGAGCAAACTAATTTATACAGTAGCCAAATCACTTGCTCACAACTTTAATGCCAGTAGCTCAGAAAGTAGAATTTTTGCTCACAAGACTCCACAGATTGGAGGGAGCATTGATCTTAATGATGAATTGATGTAGGTAATGCTTTCCCCAACAGCTTAGCTCCAGGTTGAGCTTCTAAAGGCTGCTGCTAAAGGCGGCAGGGCTGGTAAAAGCTTGCCTTGACCTGGATGGCCCAGGCTAGCCCGATTTTGTCAGATCTTGGAAGCTAAGCAGGGTCATCCCTGGTCAGTATGGTCAGTATGAGGATGGGAGAACACCAAGGAATACCAGGGTTATTACAACAAGGCAGGTAATGTCAAAGGACCTCTGAATGTCTCTTGCCTTGAAAACCCTGTGTGGGGTTGCCATAAGTTAGCTGTGACTTCATGGCAAAAAAGGCAAGAGCCTGGCAACCATACCCACAAGCCCTTCTTCACCATGTCTCATGGATGCTTCCGTCTTGAATGTGCCCACCTCTGGGATCGTCCTTCAGTATGAGCAAGGAGTTGAAAGTTAAGGCTAGAAAAGCTATGCATTCTTGGTTGGGAGTAAGACCCACTGAATGGAGGACTGAACAAACATAGGCGGAATTGTGCTGCAAATGTATTTAGGAATAAACTGAGGACTCCTTATGGCTCGACCTAACAAAGGCTTCGGGTTTATTTAATATAACCATCTGTTTTGTCTCTGCAGCTGCATTTTGTAATGGATGGGTGAATTGAAAACTAACGCTGGAATGTAATTAAACAAGTGTTCATTTACTCAATTTGCAAGGATTCCCAACGTAGGTTTTTAAGGATGAAAATGTGAAAATTCTATGAGGAAAAGGTAAAGACAAATGGAGCCATCTGCAGGAATAGCAGTACTTGAGCAGGCCTCCCAAAGGGCCATATTTTCTCAAAACGCCCACTTTGCAAAGCCTAGGTGACCATTTTCCTATCACATCTGGCTGCTTTCTTATTTGGAAGATGTTTCTAACTTACGTTTCTGTGAGCTAAGCTCCATTTTTGAGCCCTGCTGCTAGCACAGGGAGACGATTTTTGTTTTTGTTTTTGATGAATGCAGGAAAGTCTGCCTTTTGTCTGTATGAATAATGAAGAGTACCGCTTGAGTCTGTGTCCTACCAGACCTATCAGTCATGATCAAGGAAACCTTCTAACTTGCTGTCAGGCATGCTCATTCAGAAGAATGTCATCCCAAATAGCGCAGGACGATGCTACCTGCTGCTGTGCATGGGAAAATAGTACTCTGGTCAGCCTAACACAGTGATTTCAAACTGTGTGCTGTCCTGTGGAAAACCTGTGGTTCCAAGTTGGAAATGTATTAAGGTTCCTCAATAGTGGACAAACTTCCCATATTTCTCTGGTGCCTATTCAGAGCCCTGTTCATGGCAGCTTACAATTAACATCACCACAGTATAAAAGCAGGCCATTCAAAATGAACACCGTTGGACAGAAGCCAACCAAAACCTCTAATTAAAAGCCCAGGTAAAAAGATGTGTTTTAGCCTGGCATCTAAAAGAAAGTAAAGTAAGCACCAGGCGAGCCTCAAATAGTAGGGTGTTCCAAAGATGAGGTGCCACCACAGAAAATGTCCTGTCTCTGGTTGCCACCCACCTCACCTCTGAAGGTAGGGGCACAGAGAGCAAGGCTTGAAAGGCAGATCTTAACTGGTGGGCTGGATGGTGAGGGATGAGATTGTCCTTCAGTTACCCGAAATCTTATCCACTTGAATCGTGCCCAGAAAGAGGTAGGTAACTAGTACAGATATTCCAACACAGGGGTGATATGATCCCTGTAACCAGCCCGGCAGTAGCTTGCTGCTGCCTTTTGGATAACCTGAAGTTTCTGGACCATCTTCAAAGGCAGCCTCACACAGAGCACATTACAGTAGTCTAACTTGGATGTGATCAGAGCATCAGATCATGCTTTTTTGGTGAAATGGCCATAGCTGATGAACCAGCCATGGCTGATAAAAGGCACTACATGCCACAGATGAGACCTGAAATGAGAGATCACGGGAGGAAGTGGAATTCCAAAAACAACATCCATGACAAAAATAATGAAGAGGCAATAAAGATAAGTTGCAAAAACGTTTACTGTAGTCATTTCTGTAGCGAAAATAGAAGAAAATTTTCTACAGAAATTACTACAGTAAATGTTTTTGCAATTTATCTTTATTGACTCTTCATTATTTTTGTCACGGATGTTGTTTTTGGAATTCCACAGATGAGACCTGAGCTTCCAACTGTAGGTCAGAATCGAGTGGACCCCCCAGCTTCAAACCTGCTTCTTCAGGGGAATGCAATCCCCTCCAGGACAGGCTGGTTCTGTGGTCCCTGAGCAGCTTCTTTATTGACCAACAGCACCTCAGTCTTGTCTGGACTGAACTTCAGTTTATTGGCCCTCATTCTTCCCATTACCATCTCCAGGCACCTCTTCAGGACTGAACAGAACTAAAACATAACAATCATTCTCTTTTGCTGCTCCAGTGTGGGGAAAAAGGCATTCTACATGAGGACAATGGTGGATGGAGTTTTTTTAAAATGTGTTTCAGATGGAGTGGTCCATTCATGGATGATAAACATACAGGAAGACTGAAATGCTGACGAGCTCTTTTGTGACTATGCTCCTTCCAATTGCAGCCTCAGACTGTGTTTATGATTATGGTACATCTCATACATTTTATTGCATTGTGTTTCTAATTTGAGTCTTAGTGAGAAAGCTGGTATATAAGAAAATAAAACAAAGAGAGTAAATAAAAATAAACACACTTGTAAATCCACGTTTCTGCATGGTCAACAACTGATTTGAAATTGGGTTGCCAGCTCTGGGTTAGGAAATATCTGGAAATTTTAGGGTCAGGGCCTGAGGAGGGCAGAGTTTAGGGAGGGGAGGGACTTCAGTGGGGTATAATGCCATAGAGTCCACCTTCCAAGGCAGCCATTTTCTCTAGGGGACCTGATTTCTGTTATCTAGAGATCAGTTGTGTAATCCCAGGAATTCTCCAGCCACCACCTGGAGGTTGGCAACCTTATTTAGATCTGTTACAAGCCTATTAAAATGGGCATGTAAAAATTCATACATGCACAGCTACAGTGTGAAGAGAGGCTCAAAAGTGCTTTAAGTGGCTCCTGTGGATTCAACATTAGTTCAGGAGGAGCAACCCTGAAACAAATGGTCATGCCTGATCGTCTGCATTAACCATACGCCCTAGGAGATGCACCAGAATCCTTTGCCACACAGAGAGGTGTGTTCTTAGCAGACAGATTGCTACAGAATGGATTATCTGAAAGCAGAAACTTTGAAAACCACCAACCAAGCTGATGTTAACATTCTTTGCAGCTGGATCTGCGGCTGTTAAGTCCTGAGCTTAACAAAGAGCCAGAGAGTGATTTCAGCCAAAACTCAAGTTTATTCTTCTTCACGATCACTTCTCCAACACGGCACAACATCTGATAGCCCGAACAGTTTGCCCATTGAAACTGCTCAGTATTTAAACATTCCCGGCTAATATAGCCACTCCTACTTTACAGATAACAACCTATCAGGTTGATCGCATAAGGACCAATCACACACGTTCCCGCTTCCAGCTTGCTTGAATGTGATTGGACGCATTTGTCTTGGACTTGAATCCCTGTCCAAGACGAAGCTTTACATTGCTTCCCAATGAGATGTTTCACGTTACATCTAATGCATTCATGGCAGCATCTGAATACATTACAGCGGCACAGCCTGATGACTGGGCTGTGTCAAGAAGACAAAAAAGAAAAGAAAAGAATGTACCACCAAGCAGGGACAGAGCATTCTGCTGCGTCCAACGCAGCCTTGAAATATGTTCTCTGGGATGGTCTGATTCCATTAGGTATAATTCCTCTACTTGTTGCACTAATGTAATTAGCATTGCGGGTCTCCTGGCCCTTTTTAAGGAATTAGGCATCATGACTCACTTGGGCATTATCTGAACCAACTCCCCTGACTCAGAATGATTCAATCACTATGATTGGTATATCTGGCAGTGTCCTGAGATATGTCGAGAACAGAAGAGCCAGCATTTAATCTCATTTAGGGTCATCCTCAATATTTGTCAGCCAGTACAAAAATACATTTGAGAGAGAGAGAGAGGGAGGTTAAAAATAAAACCCAGACCAAACAGCCTTGAGAAGCAGGAAAAGCATAGCTTTTACAATAATAATGGCAGAATTAAACAGGAGAAAGTGGTGCTATTTATATGGACACATTTAGAAGGCAAGGGGAGTAAAATCACTTAATTGTTCATTCCCACAATAATCTTACTAGGCAAAATGTAATTATTCCTATTTTGTGGATTTCTGAGAGTGTCTGTATGATTTTTGTACCAGCATGCAGAGAGCAAAGGCCTGATCCATGGTCTCCAGTCCTAGGTGGATGCTAAAATTAGATACTAAGCACTCTAACACAGTCCTTTTAATCACTTGGAAAGGTTCCTACGGTTAAAAACCATAAAGGAAAACAACATCTTTTATATAAACAGGACTGATTTTCAATAAACTCCTCCAAGATAATGCCTAAGAACTCTCGAATCTGGGTGAAATTAAGAGAATTGGCAAATAATAATTTACTTTGAGTATATTTGACTAGTGATCCAAGGCTGAGATATTCAAATGTCTTATTCCAGTCCATTTTTAAGAATGACAGCAGTGCTACCTCTCAGCCACTCATGACAGAGTGGGGATTCAAATCTGAGTCTCTCAGAACCTAGTCTGACATTCTAAGAAGAAGAAGGAGGGTTGGGTTTTTTTTAAATTTTTTAAAATTTATTTTATTTCATAAAAAAATCCAACACCAACACCACCCATGTGCGACTTCCAGGCATTAGAGACATAAATAAAATTCCATACAGTATTATATCACAATCAATCTCCGTACAACTCTATTCCACTATTAACCTTCCCTCTTAATCTTATAATCAAATTAACCTCTCAATTTCCTATTAACTGACCGATCACCCCAATTTTTTAAAACTTTCCCAAATACCCCACTATCCTTTTAAACCAGTCCTCCTCTTGGTCCTTAACCTTTGACCCATTCATTCTACGTATCTTCAAAGAAAAGGCATATGTGCAACTAAAGGTCATGGAGGTGTACTTTTCTAAAATATAAGGTGGGAATCTAGAGAACCTGATAGACAAACAAAACAAAAGCCCTTCAGTGGTGGGGGAGGGGGGAAAAGTCAGTGCAGGAACAGGGAAAATGGCTGCCATATGAGCAGGACTGGGAAAACCTGTTCTTTCCCACCCAAAGCCATCCATGCTTTGCTGTGATCTTTCCCAAAACTTGCAGCTCAGCAGGCATATGGGAAAGGCTGGAGAAAAGCTGAGGAAAACCCAGGAGGAGCACAAACGCATCACAGTGCTGTGGGGAAACAGGAGAGAACACTGGGTAAATAGCCTATGTGGAAACGGTCTCAGTTTGTCACAGAACCCACTGGAATAACTACTTAAAAGCAAAGTACAGCAGTAGTCTAATGGTGTAATAGCTAAGTGCCCTGACCTGGATGGCCAAGGCCAGCCCAAGCTCATCAGATCTCAGAAGCTTAAGCAGGGTTGGCCTTGGTCAGTATTTGGGTTGGGAGGCCAGCATGGAATACCAGGGTCGCTATGCAGAGGCAGGCAATGGCAACTCACCTCTGAACGTCTCTTGCCTTGATACCCCCACTGGGTCACCATAAGGCAGCAGTGACGTGATGGCAGAAAAAAAGAAAAAGATAAGAAAGGGTCAGTATGTGAACGGTCATCATGGAAGACCCCGATTCAAAGCTGGCACCAACCATGAATTTGCTAAGCTGCCCAAGCCGCTACACTTCTGCATCCCCTCCCTATCTGCTTTATCATGATAATTCTGGCCTATTTTACAGATCTGTTGTAAAGATTGTGAGATAATGGCCACAGAATACAGCATACCTAACCTCATTTCTTTTCATTTTGTACAGCTAGACTTTCTAAAGTTTGGTGTAGTGGTTAAGAGTGTGGACTCTAATCTGGGAGAACCGGGTTTGATTCCCCACTTCTTCACATGCAGCTGCTGATGTGACCTTGGGTCAGTCACAAGTTTTTTCAGAGCTCTCAAGAGCAGCTCTCGAAAGAACTCTCTCAGCCCCACCTATCTCACAGGGTGCCTGTTGGGAGGGGAAAGGAAAGCCGCTCTGAGACTCCAAGTGAAGGGCTGGGTATAAATCCAATCTCTTCTCTTGTTCTTCATTAAAAGTATTAGAAAACTTTCCTGCCTAACCAAATAGACTTGAGTAAAATTCTGAATAGACATATTTGGAATTGTTCTCTTCTTTCCTTAATTAATCTCATGCCCTTCTTGGACTGTGGCTGATGGTTGTGTATGAAACTAGTGTTCATGCCATGCTATAATAATAATAATATTGATATCGTATGCTTTGGGTATCTCTTCATTTTGCTTTCTGTAAAACACCAGTAAAAACAGAACTAAAATATGGTGGAATACCAAACCAATTTAACACTAACCAGCAGAAATTAAACTGCAAACCTAATCATCTATATTATCTAAGAGATTTTCTACTTTAAAAATATTCAAATACAATACAAAGTTCACCAGCCAGTATAAAACAGAAGGGATGAGACTACTGTACGTTTCAGATGGTGCTCCTACATGTGGTTAAAAGCACAGGTGAACAGGAAGGATGGATTTCACATGGCAACTCACAGTGCAGTTCTAGATTGGGTTACATCCTTCTAAATCCACAGGTTTCAGTAGATTCAGAAGGGTGTAACTCTGTTTAGGATTGCACTGTAAAAGGTGTCAAATATCCATTTGCATTCTCTAACATTTTGATTTCTTGGAGATTCCACGGCTTTTGCATTTATTTTGTTTTTCATGTTACTCCAGAAAAGATGACTTAGTGTTAATGAAGCAGCAAAGCATCCTTTATCTGAACAAAGCCCATTTAATCTAACAGGACTCCTACTAAATTGAATTACTTAATGGCATTGACTAAAGTGCTAAACATGAGTCATGATGTGAAGGTACTATGATCCCGATATGTACATGTTAGTTTCTAGTAGATTAGCAAAGAGGAAAGATAAAGTAGAAAGTTGCATCTGTGTGCAATTTAGAGTATGCACAGCAAGATCAAAATTGATACAAGTAGGTCCCTGCCACACGGGGGGAAAGGAACGGGCGAAAGTGCGGCTTTATAAAGCCGCACCAAAAGAAATACACGGCGGCGGGATCACATTGATCCCCTGAGCCGCGGTGCATTCTCTCCCCAGCAGGATCAGATGCCGGGGGAAGCGACGGTAGCAAATCCTCGCGTGTGACCGGGGCCGTAGTAGAAAATCTACTGCCTTTATGTAGTGATTTATACACATGGGATAATCAAGCTTGCTTTACAATGGATTCTTTAAAGCATTTTAATGAAGAAACTACTTTGGGCTTTGATTTGGGCATAATTACAAACTTTAATCCTCCAAATGGATCATTATGCACAAGAGAATCAAGCTTCTTTGAAAAAATCTATTTCTGCATACACATTAATCTTTTACAAGAAGTGAGCTGTTCATCCCTGAGCCATTTGCATGTGTTCCTAAGATTACTCTGTACAGCGTACTTATTAAGAGTCACATCCATGCCGTGAATGGTTAGGGCTGTATATCAACATCACCACTTCAGCTGATGTGGGTTTGGGCATTGGCAATACAAATTGCGTTAGTGAATAAGACTCAGATTACATTAACTTTTTACTTTTAATCATTTACACACACACACACACACCACTTCTTCCCCCCATACTTTACCTCCCATTTCTTCCTGGGTTTC
>NW_015172580.1:116132-150803 GCF_001447785.1 Gekko japonicus
GACTGCCAAACTGCGCATGTCTGAGCATGCGCAGTTCAGCCAGGAGCCGGGGATGTGCCGGCAAAAGAACGTGCCGGCGATCCCACGGCCGGCCTTTGATGCGGCGTGCTGGAAAAACCACCTAGGTAGGTGGTTTATTTTTGCTGTGGCTTTTCGGGTGAAGGGCCAGATTGGGGACGGGTGCGCAACACTTCCCAGATGTTGCGGTGGGATCGCGCCCATTTGCTGTGCATCCGTTCCGTCCCTCTCTCGGCCCAAATCCTCGCGTGTGACCGGGGCCGTAGTAGAAAATCTACTGCCTTTATGTAGTGATTTATACACATGGGATAATCAAGCTTGCTTTACAATGGATTCTTTAAAGCATTTTAATGAAGAAACTACTTTGGGCTTTGATTTGGGCATAATTACAAACTTTAATCCTCCAAATGGATCATTATGCACAAGAGAATCAAGCTTCTTTGAAAAAATCTATTTCTGCATACACATTAATCTTTTACAAGAAGTGAGCTGTTCATCCCTGAGCCATTTGCATGTGTTCCTAAGATTACACTGTACAGCGTACTTATTAAGAGTCACATCCATGCCGTGAATGGTTAGGGCTGTATATCAACATCACCACTTCAGCTGATGTGGGTTTGGGCATTGGCAATACAAATTGTGTTAGTGAATAAGACTCAGATTACATTAACGTTTTACTTTTAATCATTTACACACACACACACACACACCACTTATTTTTACTGCTTCCCCCCATACTTTACCTCCCATTTCTTCCTGGGTTTCCGAAAAATCCAGATCTGAAGCCAACGTCGTTTATACTTCACAGAGGATGTGATCACACGCACGAAAAAAAGTGTGTATGGGGGGGGAGCGAGGCTATTCCCTCCGGAGGAAATTGACCTGCAGTTGCGTGATCACACAGTCCTTTGAAGCTGCGGGCACATCTCGCCACTGTGTGATCAAATACAACCATGGGTGAGTCTGGGTTGTTGTTGGTTTTTTTGCTGTTTGTTTCTGATGTGCTTAAACAAGGAATCGATGAATCGCACCTCCGCATTGAGGGTTCCCTATGGAGTATGCGATGATGCGCATACTGCGAAAGGGGGAAAAACAATGGCATGGAGTCGGAATGGCCTGATCAGACCATCCCGACGCCATGAGAGCATCCTGGAGTGATCAGACAGGGGAAAGTCCATTTGTTTGCTACCGGACTTTCCCTGGTGCCTGTTTACTCCACTTCTATGGTGGAGCAACATGGGTTGCGTGATGGCTACGGGGCACTTCCCAGATGTTCATGTCTGACCGCGTCCTTTAAATCCACCCGGCATTCGCACCTATGCCAGGGCTAATCGTGCGTATGATCACAGCCAGAGGTTGAAAGTGAATTGGTTTGTGTTTATAGGTTAACACTACTCCACTGATTTTTACACAGCGTATCTCATTGTTATTAAAGAGTTTCAAATATCTCCAGTATGAAGAGGACCTTCTGTGTTTAATGAAAATATGTTTTATATTTCCCACCTGTTCCCTAAAAATAAGCGATAGTTGCTAGAACCAGTGATCATCCTTAGCGAGACCTCACATAATATCTCAGCAACACAAATGGCTTGGTATTATTTGAGTTCTAATTATATGCTGGAGCTGCGGTGGCTCAAGTGGTTAAGACGCTGAACTGCAGGCTGTGGAAGGTCAGTAGTTCAGCAGTTCGAGACCCGGGTGTGCCGCATGACGGAGTGAGCTCCCGTCTCTAGTTCCAGCTCCTGCCAGCCTAGCAGTTCGAAAGCAAGAAATTGCAAGTAGATAAATAGGTACCACTTTGGTGGGAAGGTAACAGTGTTCCGTGCACCTTGGTGTTTAGTCATGCCAGCCACATGTCCACGGAAACGTCTTCAGACAGCGCTGGCTCTTCGGCTTTGAAACGGAGATGAGCACCTCAACCCTAGAGTCGGATTCGACTGGCTTTCAAGCAAGGGGACCTTTACCTTTACCTTTAATTATATACACCTCCCTTCCTTTTCTTTCCTACTGGAATGAACCCACTACCAATCTTAAAACATATCAATGAATCTCTCCAGAAATCTGTGACTCTCATATATGATATAAGAGAAAGGTAATGAGACTCTTGCAGTGTATTGAAAAGCTGTCACAGGCCCAGATTTCTTTCCTACTGGAATGAACCCACTACCAATCTTAAAACATATCAATGAATCTCTCCAGAAATCTGTGACTCTCATATATGATATAAGAGAAAGGTAATGAGACTCTTGCAGTGTATTGAAAAGCTGTCACAAGCCCAGAAAAATCAAACTGTAAAGGATATTTCTCTTTTCAATAAAAGATGGGATTTACTGCTGAAGAGAAGGCTATGTTAAAGGCAGTGAGAGTTTTTTCAGAGAGAGTTCCCCCCCCCTAAAGGATTTAATATTAGGCATGATATGACCCATCGTGGGATGTTTATAGGTATTCATATAATCTAGCCATTACAGTCCTGACCTGGATGGCCCAGGCTAGCTGAATCTTGTCTCAGAAGCTAAGCAGGGTCAGCCCTGGATGGTACCTAGATGGGAGACCATAAAGGAAGTCCAGGGTTGCTAAGCAGAGGAAGGACATGACAAACCACCTCTGTTAGTTTCCTGTCTTGAAAACCCTACAGGGTCACCATAAGCTGGATGTAACTTAATGGCGCTCTCTCTCTCTCTCTCTCGTTCTCTCATTCTCTCTCTCTCTCTCTCTCTCTCTCTCTCTCTCTCACACACACACACACACACACACACACACACACACACACACACACACACAGTGATTATGACTGAGATCATCTGTCTGTATTGCCTCTTTTCTGGCATGAATAGCTTTGGCCTCACAGCCCCCAGTTCTTTTAGTAATTACAATCAGGGGTCATTTCATAGAAAAAGAGGTGCAGGAGCTCATTAGCATAACTCATTTGTATATGCCACACCCCCTGACATCACCGGAAGTGTGTCAGAAGGCAACACCCGCTTCTCAGGCTCCACCCCAAAAATCTCCAGGTATTTCCCAACTCAGATTCAAACCTGGGTCTCCCAAATCCTTGTCTGGAACACTAACCACTACACAGCACTTCATGGGGCAGCAGCTGTTGAGCAGTAGAAAGCAGCTGGGCCTGCATGAGTTATGCAAGTTGCATGGTGGCCGCTGCCAAGCCTGACATGCTTCCCCCCCCCCATTTTACTGACAGAAACAAATGCTCGAAGGCTGGGAGAGATATTAATTAAAAGGGTCATGTTTACAGCAGTCTTGAGGAGCATGCGGTCTATTGCACCTTCACACACATTAAGACCAGACAAGGTATCATCCCGAACAGACATCACACCAGCAGCCATGTACACAATGCTGCCCATGTTTGCCATCTACCATAAAGACAAGTCATTTATCACTCCACCTGGAGCCTGGCTCCCTCCATTCACCTCACAATACTCCGCTTCTGCATCTGCTCAGAAGTAAGCAAGGGTTCTTTTAAAAAATTTAAATGCCCCCCCCCAAATAAATCCTGGCTACGGGCCTGGGGAGAACCCTCTCCCAGCTCCTCCTCCTCCAGGCAGGAAGGAAACTGCGGCACCGGGCCATGCCTTGTTTGCCTCCTGACCAGCCGGCCTGCACAGCCAGCAGGGCTTCCAGCCTGGCCCCGATTCAAGCCCCCTCTGCTGCTCCGCGCTGCCGAGTCAGACAATGAGGCCATGGCAGAAGGCAAGGAGAGGCCTGCGGGGCTGCTGGCTGGCAGGCAGGGAAAGGGCGGCAGCAGAGAGTCCTCCAGGCAGCCCAGAGAGTCAGGGGGCCTGCGCTGCCAAGGAAGTTGGGGGGCCTTAGCAGAAAGTCGGGGGGCCAGGCAGTGCTTGTTACTCACGGAATGCTGTTCCTGCACGTTCCTGCTCGAAATGACCCCTGCTTACAATGAAATGCTTTGTAAAGTCCGCTAGGTTGTTGCTAGCTTAGAAGGGAAATTCCAGAAGGCAAGCGATCTGGGCAAGGGGATGCATATAGATGTTAAACAACATCTGGGACAGCACTGCCCCTTGAGGCATGCTGCACTCCAGCGGGCGTCTCCTGGACTGCTGTTCCCTAGCGCCACCCTTTGTCCCCGACCCTGGAGAAACGAAGCAAGCCATTGCAGGGCAAGCCCCTGGATCCCCATGTTGGCGAGGCGGTGGGTCAGTAACTGATGGTCGACCGTGTTGAACGTGGCCGACAGATCTAACAGCAACAGTACCGCCAACCCGCTCCAATCCAGATGTCTCTGGAGGTCATCCGCCAGAGCGACCAATACCGTCTCCATCCCATGTCCTGGGCGGAAGCTGGACTGGAAGGGATCAAAACTGAAATCGAAGACATGCAAGGGGCCTCGAGCTCACTCATTGTTTCAAGTGTGGCAGGGAGGTCTCGGCGGAGTGCCAAGACTTTATCCGCGAAATAGCTCGCAAATGCCTCACAGCCAAGATCCAATTCCCTAGTGTTTGGTCTGCCCTGCGGCAGAGCTGTTATTGACCAAATCATTTTAAACAATTGGGTTGGGCGTGAGCTCGCGGACTGCCATCTCATAGGATCTCATAAAGGTCCTTTAGGATGCTCTTGTTGCTTTGTCTCACGCTTGGCACCACCAACTCTCTAGCTTCATAAGCCACAACCCCTGGGTAAACCAGGGAGCAAGCCTAGAGCGAGGGCGGAGAGGGCACCTGGGAGTGATCTTGTCAATGGCTGCAGAGATCTTGTCGATGGCTGTAGGGGACTATGCCAGTCCCCTACATGCTCATCTTATGAACTGCCAAGGGGCATTGGATCCCGCAGAGCCATCTGGAGCCGTACTGGGTCCATCTGGCTCCATGGGCGAGCTAAAATATGCTCACTGCCTAAACAGGGTTGAAGTGGGACATTCAGGCGGGCCCTCAGGGCATGGTGGTCTGACCATGGAACTACCAAAGCGGTCCACTGTTACTCCTGCTGCAAAAATCAAATCGAGCGTGTGCCCAGCCCGGTGAGTGGGGGTCGTTATATATTGGGAGAGTCCTAGTGCCGCCATGGATGACAGCAGATCCACTGCCTGAATAGAGGTCGCATCATCAGCATGGACATTGAAATAACCCAGCCTGCTATGGCCTCCATCAGGGACGGCAAGCTATTGGCCGGTGCTTTAGGCGGTCGGTACACCAGCCAAATTGCCAAATTCTCCCCGGCCTCCCATACCAAGCCGGCACACTCAATGCCCATGATCCTTGGACGCGGAAGCACCCTTAAGGAGTAAGCCTCCCGGATGAATAGCACCACTCCCCCCCTGCCCCTTAGTCCGCGATTGGTGAAGGACTGAGAACCCAGGAGGGGCAAGTTGGGAGAGAGCTACTGTCTCCCCTTCCCGCACCCAGGTCTCGGTCATGCACGCCAGGTCTACATTTTGCTCTTGTAGAAAGTCCCTAAGGACCATCATCTTATTATTTATAGACCTGGCATTGCACAACACCAATGTTGGAGAAGGGGTCTTCTTCCTAGCCCCACTGCCAACATCCCTCGGGATGGGACGCAGGCTGGCGGAGGGCTGAGCTCTTCCATTTCTCCGCCCCCTTCCCTTAATACACTTCCCCCTCCCCAGGAGCACCGTGTGATGCTGGCTCAGCCTTTCAAAAACACTTCTGCTGGTCCTTACGGCCTAGTGGCAGTCAGAATGTAAAGAAGAGAAGAAGAAGAAGAAGAAGAAGAAGAAGAAGAGATTGGATTTCTACCCCGCCCTTCACTACCCAAAGGAGTCTCAGAGTGGCTTACAAACTCCTTCCCCTTCCCCTCCCCACAACAGACACCCTGTGAGGTGGGTGGGGCTGAGACACTAAACACTTGGGTCATGATTAATATGGCAGAACACTCACAAGCGTACCAGTGCGATGGCTAGCAACCTCAGACTTTTCAGTCAGTTTTCTTCTCATGGCAAAAATCTTTTGAAATGATCCTGTATCACACACTAAAAGATTTTCTGTTTGTTAACACAGAGCGCAGAAACAAACTAATGTCTATTAATATATTTATACCTCATGTCGCCTTGACCTGGATGACTCAGGCTAGCCCAATCTCAACAGATCTCTGAAGCTAAATGAGGCCAACTCTGGTTAGTGTTTGGACGGGAGGCAGCCAAACCACTTCTGAATGTCTCTTGCCTAGAAAACCCTATGGCAGTGGCGGCAAACCTATGGCACGGGTGCCAGAGGTGGCACTCAGAGCCCTCTCTGTGGGCACGCGTGCCATCGCACCAGCCAGGCCCCGACCATCATTAAAGTGTCGAATTCTCTGCCAAATAATTTTAAGTAAATGAAAACATTTGGGATTGCTTTCCTTACTTTGTTTGGATCATCTTAAGTTAATGTATGAGTTGTTTTTTCTAAAGTAAAACCTCAGTATTCAGGTTAAATCGCTGTGTTGGCACTTTGCGATAAATAGCCCACAAAATCATCGAACCGTGCAAGCCAGTTTGGGACGACAAGGCAGTGATCCATGAGGGGGAAAACCCTATGGGGTCCCCATAAATCAACTGTAACTTGACTGTAGTTCACACACACATTACTTCTGTCTCTAGTGGGGACCCACAGCGGTATACAATATTCTCTCATCTTCCATTTTATCTTCCTAACAACTCTGTGAGATAGGTAAGGCTGAGGGAGAATTATTGGCCCATGGTCAGCCTGGAAGCTTTATGGCAGAGTGGCACTTTAACTACTACACTGTGCTGGCTCATACATTAGACTTGGGCACTTGTAGTCTCCATAGGTTTCCCCTGTTATCCATTACAATGATCAGTGGAGAAAAAAATAGATTTCTTTCCTTGGGTATTTCTTATCTTGGTTGCATATCTTGATGCTGAACCAATAGCATGTGAAACCACCATCTCAGTGGAGCTCTTATTTTATGACAGCTGATATACTTCAACTTGAATGGACTTGGCATATGCCCCAATCTGAACTTCACTTACCACAAGTCTGCAAATTTCTACAACTAACATAGAAAAGACATTCCGTAGAAGTACATCTAAAATACTGTCTAATTTTTAACAGCTGTATGAGCAGCAGAAATTCACCTGACCTAGCTTTTTAGCCAACTTTTGGCTGAAAAGGCTTACAATAATATAATTGAAGCAGTTAAAAAAAACCTGTAGATATCTACATACAAATACATTCACCTGAGCTTCCACTTGCCACACATTTGTCAAAGGCACAGCAGCCCTTTCAGATAAAAGTTAGTGACCCCACACAGAAATTTCTGATACTACCCCTGTGGTCAGCCAGATGTATTGCTGCCATGAAAGTTCCTGCACTGAGCATAGAAGAAGAAGAGTTGGTTTTCTCTACCCTAAAGAGTCTCAAAGAAGCTTACAATTGCCTTCCCTTCCTCTCCCCACAACAGGCACCTTGTGAAGTAGGGGGGCTGAGTTTTGAGAGAGTTGTGACTGGCCCAAGATCACCCAGTAGGCTTTATGTGGAGGAGTGGGGAATCAAACCTGGATCCCTAGATTTGAGTCCACTGCTCTTAACCACTATACCACACTGGCCTAGTACATTCTGGAACAGGAATTTCGTATGCAATAAGCATTGTGCAGTAACAATAATAAAATTCAAAGGTATAAATATAGCTTCTTTCAAAAAAATGTATTGTCTTATATCAGTGAGGTTCAGTAAAGTGGGACCTATTAATTATGCTAACCGAAAATACAGAAGGCAGCTTGGTCCTGACATCATCTGTCGCTGGGGACCATTACCTCACTTAGTTCAGTAGCAAAAAAAACATATATTGGGAATGATTGCAGTATGTCTTCAGACATCCTGAAAAGAGACTTGTACCAAAAAATTCCAGACAACTATACATAAGAAAACAGCAGTATGTCTGTAGAATCTTGACATCTTTCATTAGAAGAAAGTCTGAATTCAGCACATATGCTGAAACTATTATCTTCAGCAGTGGCGGATAACAATTTACTCTTTGATCAAGAAGCACAGCCAAGGAGGACTGCTGTCGGTGTAGCCAACACAGAGTTGCTTGCTACTCCAAAACCCTCTTGTTAGCTATCTTCTAAGCAACATATGGTTGCTTGCGATCCCATTCCTTCTTACCTTTCAGAGTCTCATGACAGATAGTATTTCAACAGGTGTAGCATACTTGGCATGGAATTTCAGTGATGCACGTTTTGCCATTGGTTACAATTCTTTTCTTAAAGTTACAGGCTCCTGGAAACAACGATAGCATCTTTAAATGTCAACAATGTCGGTTGAATTTCAAAATCCTTCAATAGTCAAGAAAATGTGATTAGGCGTACTTGCTGGCATTTATTCTAATTACAAGCGGGAAGGGTTAAATGTTGGAAGGCATTTATGACAAACTACCTGATGCAAGTATTATATGGCGTCATCAAGCTAGCTTTGTAAAGAATGCATTCTTGGGAAACAGAATAAACCAGTGAAAGGAGTTGTGACACTTGAAGAAGAAGAAACAGACAAAAATTTCGCTCTGCTTACTAGTCAGTAAAGCACAATTTATGCAGAATGATGCAAGTTGGTTTGGATGGCAGAACTTTCCAAAAAAAAAGATGCGAAATGTCTTGCTGTGTTATCAAGCATCTAAAACTCTACTGAATGTCTTAATTATATCAGTTTGCGCTCAGTTGATTTTATAAGGCTCTGAGGAAGACCTTGAGTATTTTCTCCACATAGCTCGGTGTTTCTCTCGCCGCTGGCTTTTACGATGATGAAGGGTCCATAAATTTGTATCGATCCCCCCCACACACACACAATACCAGTTATAGTCCAAATGGGAGTCTTCATCTCATTAGAAAAGGGCAATTTAATTTTGACCCTCTTAGACTGTTCTAGTTGCACCTTAAGGTGGAGGAGCTGTTAAGGACAATTAATCTGTATGTATTGGCTTAGAAGACATGGAAGCTAGTGATGCAGAAGGAAGTGGAAATATTGGAAAATGTAGGCTCTCTGGATATGTCGTCAAATGTTCATTAAGACTAGTGTGAATTGATAATGTTAATGTGGTTGTTTAAGGCAAAACTTAAAAACACATCGATTGGCATGCTTGAAAATAGACCGTGGACACAGGTCTTAACTTAACTGGGCAGATGCATAGCCCACCTCTAATCTAATTATCTTGGGACAATTAGACACATTTCATCTTTTCTGCATAGGTGCTTCTCTGAAACGGTAGCATCTGGATAGTCTTAATTACTGTTTTGGCTCAGTGGGAAAAATAAGGTAAAAATTGCAGCTCACATGATTCAGAACCTCTTTTCTTCATTAAAGTGTCTCTTTCTAACCTTATGTGGATACTTTGGGTGTATGTTTCTGGAAGAGCATTGTGGTGGGCATGTTTGAACCTTATCTGGAAAGCACTGAAACGGCATTAAAAGCCTTCAGCACTTAAGCTGTGAAACAGTAGGGCAGCACAAAACTAGGCGGCATCCATTCAAAGAATGGGAAAAAAGCAACTCAAGATTATACAGAGGAATTATTTTATTCTGTGTATGAGGAGCACCTAGGTGAAGTGCGCCTTGGTGATTACACCACCACGTAAGCACAGCTAATATGCAGAATCTTGGCCCCGGTCACACGGCAAAGTTGCCGCGGGAGAGGCATGGATGGTGGGTGGATTATCCGGGCGCGATCACACCCCAGCATCTGGGAAGTGGAGCGCACCAGTGGCTTACCGCCGACAATGCGCCTTAAAAAACTAGTACCTCCAAGGTACTAGTAAACATTTGCCATGGGCTGCCTCCAGACACCCATGGTGTGATCGCGCCAGCGCACAGCATTCCCCTCCGGTCCCTCATTTACCCGCTGGTGCCGAGGGAAGGCTCTGTGGTGTGCCGCCGGCGCATCTGATCGCGTAATCGCGCATCAAACTGAGCCAGGGCAATTAGCCACGCCTCCCCCCCATGATATCTGGCCTGAGTGACCGGGGCCCTTAATACTTTATCATTTTCCTTTACTAAACACTTCAAGACCTTTGAAATTGGTAGGATAGAGATTGATCTCCAATGTGTAATGTGTATTTGGGGGGGGGGAAGGGCTGGCATAGGTAGTGTCCTTCAGTTCTTTTGCAGAGGTTGGGTGTTGAGTTGAATACAACACACATGAAGCTGTCTCATACTGAATCAGACCACCAGTCCATCAAGGTCAGTATTGTCTGCTCAGAGTGGCAGCAGCTCTCCAGGGTCTCAGGCAGAAATTTTTCACAACACCTACTTCCTTGTAACTGGAGATGGCAGGGGATTGAACCTTGGGATCTTCTGCATCCCAAGCAGATGCTCTACCACTGAGCCACAGCCCCCTGCAGTCACTGAACCTCAGGAATCACTCACTTTTTGCAATTCATGACAAATTGGTGATTATTGGCAATGGCGTCTAAATACTTGGGAAGTTGATCAATCAACCTGTTATGACAGGGTCTCATTGTTGTTGTTCAGTCGCACAGTCGAGTCCGACTCTTCGCGACCCCATGGACCAGGTCACGCCAGGCCCTCCTGTCTTCTGCTGTCCTCTGAAGTTCACTCAATTTCATGTTTGTTGCATTTATGACACTGTCTAACCATCTCATCCTTTGCTGTCCCCGTCTTCTTTGACCTTCAATCTTTCCCAGCATCAGGGTCTTCTCCAGTGAGTGCTCCCTTCTCATTGGGTGGCCAAAGTATTTGAGCTTCAGTTTCATTATCTGGCCTTCCAGGGAACAGTCGGGGTTGATTTATTTTAGGATTGACTGATTTGATCTTCTTGCAGTCCAAGGGACTCTCAAGAGTCTTCTCCAGCACCATAGTTCAAAAGAATCTATTCTTCGGCACTCGGCCTTCCTTATAGTCCAACCCTCGCAGCCATACATGACTACTGGAAATACCATTGCTTTGACCATGTGGACTTTTGTTGGCAGGGTGATGTCTCTACTTTTTATCATGCTGTTTAGGTTCGCCATCGCTTTCCTCCCAAGGAGCAGGCGTCTTTTAATTTCATGGCTGCTGTTAACCTTTGCCCTGCTTCATTTGCCCTGCAGGGTCTCATGGACACCCGCATATTTCTTCACAAGAGTTTGTAGATATATGTAGGGCTATTCCTACTGCCTCTATCTGAATTACTATTTTGGAAGGAATTCACGTATGCATATTTCCATTCATTCTTATTACCATGGGCCTTAGGCTGTGCTAATGAGAGTTGTGATACAGATGGTGTGGGAATCAGCCCTAACATCTACTACTGAAACCCAACGTTTTGGAAGCTGGCTCAGATGAGTTTCCAAGGAAAGGCAGTTCCACAGTTGTGGAATGGCCAGTCAGAATGGATGGCCTACCATGTGCTGCTGTATAAAGAGATGGAATATGTAAGATGGCAACCTAACCTTATGTTTTTTCTGGACAGTTAAAACTCTTTGATGAGAGACAAACTCCTTGTTAATAACACATTTCATCTTCTCCTACTGTTTATTTCACAACATGGTGATGAAACAATCATTTTGGTAGCAACATGTTGGATTAGGGTTGCCAGGTCTGGGTTGGAAAATACCTGGAGACTCTGGGGATGGATCCAGGAGAGGGCGGGGTTTGGGGAGGGGAGGGTCCTCAGCATGGTACAATGCCATAGAGTCCACCTGTTAGAGAATGAACTTGATATTTTGCTTTATGAACTTATATTTACTGCTACACACAATGGACTGTGCACACACACACACACACACAGAGTCTCAGAGAACTGTACATTTCTAGTCACCTGTTGTGATGCAACACATAGAAGGTACTTGCACAAGCCTTACACGTGTAAATAAGGTTTCAACTACACAGTTACCAGCCTGGTGAAGGAGCACACACCTCCATTATTGTGAGCAGTAAGAAACAACAACTTGGAGAAGAGACAGCCCCATTGCAGATCTAGTTGTGATCACGTACAACACATCCGTCTTTTGTTCCTGCTTTGGTATTTCCTGCCAGATGGACATTTGGTTTACAATAGGATGGCTAGTTTCATCAACACTTCAATGAAGCATCCTGACGCCAAGGTTTCACACCAGCCCAGATGCCTTTCTTGAGTAAGGTATTAGATTTCAATATTGGCCACCCCTCTAGGTAGCCTCCCACTCCTATAGGCAACCAATAGGATTAGATTTGGGACGGACTAACAGGTAGGTGGATCCACAGGTTGGAACAGTTACCTCCCACCTAATGGACTCACTATAAAAGGTAAGGACCATTCACCTGGCCCTTCCTAGCTTGCAACCCCCGCAAAGGCCCCTGTCTGCTTTTTACTCCTCTTGAGTCCCACTTGCCATCCCCAAACCCTTGCCTCTACTTTGAACTCTTGATCTGCAGTCAAGAGACCCACACGTGCTGGCTGGTTCTAGTCGTGTGTATATTTTCCCTAGATTTCTATTTCTCCCCATCCATTCTTCATTGGAACAACCAAAGCTGCGAAGACAGATAAGTATCACCCATCATCACCCCCACCTGCTAATGCAACAGTGCTTATTTTAATACTGTATTTCTAAGGAACTTGATTGAATGTTTGAGTGCAGCAGTATGGTTTGTATGAGATTTATATTCTTTAAATAAAAGACATTTATTTTAACTACAACAGCCTCGAACTCCTTCTCTGGTAACCCTTGGTGGGAACAGGACCTTGGTATAAATTGGCAAGAACCAGATATAAATTGCCAATTGCTGTACATAAAGCAATTTGGCTAACACACCCTTCAAAGCAGCCACTTTCTCCAGGGGGGCTGATCTCTGTCAGCTGGAGATCAGTTGTAAAAGCGGGAGATCCCCAGGCCCCACCTGGAAGCTGGCAACCCTATGTTGGATTGTTACTATGAGAATGATCATTTCCCAGAGAAAAGCAATTTATTCCCTTCAAGTAAGTGACTATTGCCCTGTTCTCCATGCCTCCAAAATACATTATTCCCTCTGCCTAACCAACCAAGACTAGAATTTCAGTTGGGAAAGGGATCAGATTAAACAAATAACCTGACTGAGATTCTGCAGTGCATCTCTGCTGATTCAGGATTTGCTTCCCACCTCCTATTGCAGCAAAAAAATAAAATCCTCAGAATATTGCTTATGGGGTACAGGGGCCCCCAGGAACAGGGAGAGAGCAGAGAGGCCTGAAGATTTTATGTACTCTGATAGTAAAGGAGGAGTGAAGGAAGAGAAGCTCAGGAAACAGAATTAATGTTTGCATTAAATAATTCAAGGATGTCTCTTTCACCTTTCAAAGTAGCTGAATATGCGGATACACATCTAGTCTAACAAAATCACATCCATGCATCTAGGTTGTCAGAAACTGGGTGTTTTAAAAGTAGGAAATAAAATGATTTCACTTCTAAGATCCAAACCACCCACTATGAGACAAAGAGAGGGGTTTCAGCTCTTATGGGTGTCCTGTAAAGGTAATGTGTGCGTAGGGAGGGATTCACAGGTGGGAAGGTTGGTTAATTCTTCCCCACCCCCAGTTCGTCTCTAAAAATCTAGATACCTGTAGCAGAGAATTCATTCAGGAGGTGGAAGATGCCTGAGAGCTAAGAGAAGTGTAGACCAGGGAAGGCTGACTAGTCGTGGAGAGAGCTAGGCCCCAGTGGTCTGACAACAGCCAGTTTCAAGGCAAAGTACACAAAGGGAGCTGCTACACTGAAGTCCTAGGGAGAGGAACCTCCCCCCCTCCCCCAATCAGGACACTGGCAGAATAGGCCTCAGAAGATTGTAAGTTTGAATAATACAGAGTAAGAACAAAGAGAATTCTCCTGTACTCAGTAGCACATTTTCTATTGTTCATGTCAACTTGGTGTGTTGAATATTAAAGAATACAGTTTGGATCTGAGGAGAAATGTGTTGTTCTTTTACTTTGGAAGCCAGCGCCTAAGGCTATGTTAACTGACCCTGAGTAACCTGACACACCGGCAATGCTCCCTCTAAACTGTGGTCTCGTGAGCAAAAATTCTACTTTGTGAGCTACTGGCATTAAAGTTGTGAGTGAACGATTTGGCTGCTGCATGAATGAGCTTCCTCTGGAGCCATCCTTCCTGAGCTAAGACAAAAATGTGTGAGCTGGAGGCTAAAAAACTGTGAGCTAGCTCACATTAACTCAGCTTAGAGGGAACACTGCACACCAGTATTTACTTTTGCCTTTACACTTGCCTATAGTATCATCCATTTACATATGAGAACAAAATGTTACAGGATAGTTTATAACTTTTTTCCAAAGGTACCACAATTATGTACTAACCTTCAAAATCCTGTTAAAGTGGATTATATTTTGGTTCTCAGGGATGAAATATTTCTGTGGTTAATTCAGGGTGAGAATGAAATCTTCCTTGCCTAAGATACCAGATAAACCTACAAGAATGTATGAATCTTGCCCATAAACTGGTTGGCACCAATCCAAAGAAAACTGTGCTTTGGTCCCATTGAAATATGACAATTTAACAGGATGTGAGATGGTGTGGAAATTGATGGTTTAGAGTGAGTGAAATTGTAATAGATGGGAATTCAGGACTGGGTAGGGATGGAGGCTGTTTTGAAGGTTCTATCCATTTTCCTAATGAAGAAGGTTTGGTGGCTGAGATATTTGTATCCTTAAAAAAATGACAAGTGGGATCTCTAGGACTGGGGGAGATTTTTTTCATCCCCCCCCTATATTGCTGGAGCTATAAAATTGAAGATAAGCTATGCAAGAATTAGAGGAATCATGCTTGAAGGTACAAGAAGGCAATGCATTCATACAACAAATATTAGCAGCTCTTTTTTGTTGGCTTTAAGGAAACCAGTTCTGTATTGAAATCTGACATTGGACTTTGTGTACTCTGCTCACAATTGACATATTTTCAGTTGGATTAATGGAACAGTTCACCCATGAGAAAAAGTGTAAATTTCAAGTTATGGGAGTTTGCTTGTAGTGTTACAGCATTTGTATATTTGCACCTGTCATTTTATTTAATATATTCAGTACTTGTTCCACTGCATTTATATTAGTTACTCCCCACACTTTCCTTTTTTCTTTGAAAGGCTATTGGCACAACAGTTTTCCTTTTTCACGTCAGCCAGAATCCCCCCCCTCATATATTTACTTATATTGGGTCTGAGAACTGCTCAACACATTTTAGATTATTACTCCCTCTAAACTGTGGAGTCTTGTGAGCAAAAATTCTACTTTGTGAGCTACTGGCATTAAAGTTGTGAGTGAACGATTTGGCTGCTGCATGAATGAGCTTCCTCTGGAGCCATCCTTCCTGAGCTAAGACAAAAATGTGTGAGCTGGAGGCTAAAAAACTGTGAGCTAGCTCACATTAACTCAGCTTAGAGGGAACACTGCACACCAGTATTTACTTTTGCCTTTACACTTGCCTATAGTATCATCCATTTACATATGAGAACAAAATGTTACAGGATAGTTTATAACTTTTTCCAAAGGTACCACAATTATGTACTAACCTTCAAAATCCTGTTAAAGTGGATTATATTTTGGTTCTCAGGGATGAAATATTTCTGTGGTTAATTCAGGGTGAGAATGAAATCTTCCTTGCCTAAGATACCAGATAAACCTACAAGAATGTATGAATCTTGCCCATAAACTGGTTGGCACCAATCCAAAGAAAACTGTGCTTTGGTCCCATTGAAATATGACAATTTAACAGGATGTGAGATGGTGTGGAAATTGATGGTTTAGAGTGAGTGAAATTGTAATAGATGGGAATTCAGGACTGGGTAGGGATGGAGGCTGTTTTGAAGGTTCTATCCATTTTCCTAATGAAGAAGGTTTGGTGGCTGAGATATTTGTATCCTTAAAAAAATGACAAGTGGGATCTCTAGGACTGGGGGAGATTTTTTTCATCCCCCCCCTATATTGCTGGAGCTATAAAATTGAAGATAAGCTATGCAAGAATTAGAGGAATCATGCTTGAAGGTACAAGAAGGCAATGCATTCATACAACAAATATTAGCAGCTCTTTTTTGTTGGCTTTAAGGAAACCAGTTCTGTATTGAAATCTGACATTGGACTTTGTGTACTCTGCTCACAATTGACATATTTTCAGTTGGATTAATGGAACAGTTCACCCATGAGAAAAAGTGTAAATTTCAAGTTATGGGAGTTTGCTTGTAGTGTTACAGCATTTGTATATTTGCACCTGTCATTTTATTTAATATATTCAGTACTTGTTCCACTGCATTTATATTAGTTACTCCCCACACTTTCCTTTTTTCTTTGAAAGGCTATTGGCACAACAGTTTCCCTTTTTCACGTCAGCCAGAATCCCCCCCCCCATATATTTACTTATATTGGGTCTGAGAACTGCTCAACACATTTTAGATTATAACAAGGTTTCAGGTCAGCGGCCATGTTAGTGTGTAGTAATAGAACCAAATATTAATCCAGTAGCATCTAGAAGACCAACAAAATTTTCCAGAATATCAGCTTTAACGAGTGAATGCTTACTTGATGTATCTGATGAAGTGAACTTTGAGTCATGAAAGTTTATACTCTGAAAATTTTTGTTGGTCTCTAAAGTGCTACTGATTAAATCAAACTTGAAATCTCATTCAAAATTAAAATGTCTAAACTGAGGCTATTGTACATTGGTCACATTATGAGAAGGCAAGAGTCACTGGAAAAGACAATGTGCAAGGGCAGGGCAAGGGCGGGTGCCTGATTGCGTTTCAGGTGGTAGGTCGTGGCATCCAGCGCCCGCCCCTGTCCTGTAGCTAAAAGGTCCCCCCCCCAAGTCTCCACGGGATGCGCACAAGCACCCAACGGCTCATGCGCACACTTTGTTTAAAAACAACCAACACAGCCCCCTCCTCTTTTCCGTACCCCCCCTCCTGGCTCGGCCTGCTTGAGAGGAACTCTCTGCACCGGGCAGCAGAGGGGGAGGTGTAGGGGGGGCGTGATGTGAGGGTGGCCCGGCTGAAGCTCCTCCTGGAGGGGACTGGACGGAGGACACAGTTTGTATTTGTGGCGCCTCTGCTGCTCCTGCCCGGGATTGCCGCCAGTCACCATGCCTTCCGCAGGCCCGCCTCCGCTGGAGACACCTTCCCCCGAGCCGCTGGAGCCGTCAGGGACAGATGGAGAGGGAAAGCTCCCTTGGTGATAGAGCTCACCTCAGACGCGGGCTCTTCAGAAGGTTACGCCACCTCCTTTGCCCGCCTGGGATCTGGCTAGTCTCTGGCTCTCTGCCCGTACTGTGTACACACACTCTCTCTGGCCACACGCAGATCACAGCCATAGCCAGCCCAGCGCCTCCTCATCGGATCACTCTGCACCTTCCTTTATTCCCCCTTGCTCTCCCAGCGGCCCCAGCGCCTCGGCCCCGCCCCCACTTAAAGCGGAAGACGCCGAGGCGTCCTCCTCCGCCCCCCCATCCCTCGACTTCCCGGACATGGTGAGGGCGGTGTTTGTTGCGGCAGCGTGCTCCCGGCCTCCGGGCGCGGCCCGAGGCTGCTCTCTAGCTCGTCCGCTCTTTCCAGGGAGGCCGTGCCTAACGACATCGCTTGCACCGCAGCCTCCCCTGTCGCTCCTCCCCGGTGTCTGCTGGATGCCGGGTTCTGTTGTCGCCGCCTCCTCTCTTGCCAAGGTGAGTTCTGCAGGCTGCGCGGGGGGGAGGGGTGGAGCTGTCTTCCCGCTCCCGTCGCTTTCGGCCCCGACTCCCCAGACCGCGAGGTTAGGCTGTTCACGGGGTGGCGGGGCCTCTCTCCCGGCTGTGCCGGGAGGCCTCCGAGCACAACCTGGGCGATACCGGGACAGTATTCCTCTGCAGCCCTGGAAGGGGTTAAACCCACGGAGCCTTTTGCTAGAGAGGCCATTTCTTTGCCGCGCCGCAGGATTGTCCTCTACGGGACGTCTGATCGCGCAACCGCGCGTTATTTTGCTCCGGGGCAAACAGCCACGCCCCCCCCACATTTTCCTGCCCGTGTGACCGGGGCCAAAGTTAGGAAAAGTTGAAGGCAGCAAAAACAGAGGAAGACCCAACATGAGTTGGACTGACTCAATCAATGAAGCCACAGCCCTCAGTTTGCAAGACCTGAGGAAGGTTGTTACGATAGGATGTTTTGGAGGTCATTAATTTATAAGGTCACCATAAGTTGGAAGGACTTGACGGCACTTAACATACACACAAGGTGCTACTGGATTCAAATTTTCTTAAACTCTACTGAATTAATCTTTTATGAAAAAGCAGTGCTACTCCCACCTCAACAAGCATTGGCTGACTGATCAGTGGTTGAAAAAAAATCAAGGCACTTCCAATACACTTTGTGTGTTAAAGTATGCTTGTTTTCCAGAAAATAGTAACTTTTAGAGGGGACCCTTCCTACAAGCCCAGTCTGAGCTGATTCAAGATGGACACCAGAAGAAAGCAGACATACTAAGCAGTTTAATCTGTGCAAGCTCTCCCTCTCCCACTTTTATTGCTTTGAAAACTGCTCTTAAAAATCCTTAATCTACTTGTTTACTTAGAGTCAGAACCTAGTAAGAATTCTACTGGCATTCCCCAGTTCTCTGGAGGTGCCATTGCTGGCATCTGTGATAGCTGAAATTAGTGTGTTTCTCCCAGTGATACCAGAGTGGGCCTAGGTAAGGAGAACAATTCTTCAGGTAACAGAGTAGAGTGAGACAAAGTGGGGTGGGGTTGAGTAAACCTTGCACACACATACATTTTTGTTGAAAGACTTCAGACAGAAAGACTACAGACAGAAACAAGGGATGGCTTATGACATCTAATTAGCCCTTCAGGACACCACAGTTCCCCCAGACCAGCAATTATGTGACTGAACAGTGATGGTATGACTATTCGTATAGAATCAGAAACATAATTGTGCCTCCTAAGAAGTTTTTTTTAAAAGGGGTCTTCTACATTTTGGGCCTGGTTTATCTGATTGCAGTCCTTTGCTTTTGCTTGTGACGACCCCTTATATGGGGAGGTCTGGTTTCCCTTTAAAAGTGTTCTTTATGTTTTGTTCTACTGGGTATATCTGGCTGCCACCAGGAATTTTAAGGCTTTCCAAACCTTTATACTTCACTTTAGCTATTACTGGGTAGGTAGGTCGAGTTCTAGGCTTACAAGGGACTATGTGGTCCTGAGAAAGTATTTCTTTAGAGTTGGTATACTTGAATAAAAGAGGATTTATTGAAGTAATTCATATATAAAGAATAGAACAATGTAACTAGTACAGTTTAAATACTGAACACATGGTGTTTCACCCACAATCTGCTCCCTTATTGACAGGGATCTTTCAGGTAACTTTGTAACTCTTTAACTCAAGGTCATATTTGTTCACAGGTTTTCTCAGTTTATCAGGATATACAGCCTTTCCTAAAACTTGTCTTCAGTTTAACTTTCATTTACTTTTTCATATTCTCTCAGAACAACCTCGAGCCATCTTAACTGCTTACACACAGAACTGCTTCTCACTTCTTTCATACACAGAACTTAACTCTTATATCACACACAAGACTGCTTCTCTCACAGACCTCAGAACGAACTTCTGTGCACATCTGGTAGAAGTATCTTTGCTTTTGCTGTATTTGTTGTGTTCTGCTACTTTTATGTAACAATGGCAAAACGCTAAAAGGACGAATAAAGATGCGACTAAGTGGATTTCTAGAGCATGTTCATATTAACTTATAGCCTTTCTGCCACTCTATTAGTTCCCAGCCTAGGATGCCTGCTGGCACCGTTCTTTCCCTCCCCCCTTAAGAGTTTAAAAGGCTTTGTGTTTCCAGAAATCCTATTTTTGTAAAATAAATCCTTGGCAGGTGTGACTAATGGGTTTCTCAGAGTTCATACCTCTAATAATTGCCTGCCCTTTGCAAATGCTTTGTTGTTTAATAATACAGCAAAGCAGAATTTCAAGGTACTTTAGAATACTCACTATGTGTGTGTGAGGAGAATGGTCTCTGACAACATACTGGAAAATGAATTGATGGTCAGTGGACTTAAAAACAAGGGCTCCAATTCAGAGGCTTGTGTGCACATCTGGTAGAAGTATCCCTTCTCATTGCTGTTGAAATGCTGCCCCCTTAGGAGCTGTGGTGGCTCAAGTGGTTAAGACGCTGAACTGCAGGCTGTGGATGGTCGGTAGTTCAGCAGTTCGAGACCCGAGTGTGCCACATGACGAAGTGAGCTCCTGTCTCTAGTTCCAGCTCCTGCCAACCTAGCAGTTCGAAAGCAAGAAATTGCAAGTAGATAAATAGGTACCACTTCAGTGGGAAGGTAACAGCGTTCCGTGCACCTTGGTTTTTAGTCATGCCGCCCACATGAGCGTTCCGTGCACCTTAGTGTTTAGTCATGCCGCTCACATGACCATGGAAGTGTCTTCGGACCGCGCTGGCTCTTTGGCTTTGAAACAGAGATGAGCACCGCAACCCTGGAGTCGGATTCGACTGGCTTTCGAGCAAGGGAACCTTTACCTTTACCTATAAGGCACCATCTTTGACAACTATGTAAGGCTGGGATGTAATCCTTCATGCTCTGGAGAAAAGCACTATGCAAAAAAAAAAGTTATTTAATTTATAATGTTTCTAAAACATTTTCCCATTAAAACTTCCCCTAAAGAGCAAAAAGCATTTAAAAGAAGATATGACAATAGAAAGGAGACTGTATAAAAGGCAGTTCTATATGCTTTCTCATTTGGCTACAGTTGGGAACTAGAACTGAAGAGAAACCAAAGGCCACTTTGAGAAGGTCGTTTTGAGGAGAGGAGAAGGAGGGGGGAAACCATATTCCATGGGGGAGGAACTCCACACCTACGAGAAAGCAAAGGGTAGGCCTCTCGTTCACTCACCGGGGGTGGGGAATTACCTGTCTCCAGCCCCAACTTTCTATGGTTGATTAACTGAGGAGCAGGAGGAAAAAATGGCCTAAAGCATCACTCAGAAGTGACAGGGCACCCTCCCCAAATATGCCCTCCTATCTACAGCTCCCCAAATCCCCTGGCGTTTGTTGAGGGAATATTGGGAACTTTAGCAAAGGGTGTCAGCTAAGGGACAGAAAATTAGGAAGAATATTGTTGCCAGCGGTAATATCTGAGGTGTCATTTTGTTTTCCCTTTCTGTGTCAGGTATACAGTTGGGTTGGCAGGTCCCTCCTGGCTATCAGTGGGGGAATGGGGGGGGGTAGGCTCGCCAGATCCAGGTTGAGAAACTCCTGGAGATTTGAGGATGGAGCCTGGAGAGGGCAGGGACCTCAGTGCGGTACAATGTCACAGAGTTCACCCTCCAAAGCACTTGACTTAGCCACAATTATGAGGTGAAGGGCAAGAGATAAAGAGCTCTTGGCTTTTAGCATGTGACTGGTTGGATCCAGGACCCTCAGTGCGGTACAAGGTATCTTAAAGGATGCATCGACAAGGCCCGACGAAGAACCTGGAAACTATTGAAGATCTGAGAAGCCGTCGCCATTGGACACGTATACTATGGGAGGATTATCTGGAACTGCGGTGTTACCATCTTGGATTTAGGATATTAGTAATGGATTGAGTACTGTGGTTTTAGTGTTGGATGTTTTACTATGTTTTATATGTTTTTACTTATGGCATGGCAAATGACCTTGCCCTTGTTAGCCGTCCTGAGCCCACTGGGGAGGGCGGGATACAAATGTGAAAAATAAATAAATAAATAGCCCAAGCAATAATCATTTTTTTATTTATTTAAATTGTATTTTCCCACTATTGCTGTAAGCCACTGTGGGTCCCTTTGGGGGGAAAGACAGGAAATAAATATTTAAGTTAATAAGTAAGGGAGTAGAAGAATGTTGATTGGCTGAGGTTATGAGTTGGAGAAGAAGGGGGTCAAATAAGAGACACAATTAGACGCAAGGGACACAGGGCCCTGAACAGTTTTGAATGTAAGCAGAATGACCTTGTGCTGGATTTGGAAGGGGATGGAAAACCAGTGAATGGATCTGAGGAGCTCTGTCAGATCATCTGAGCAAAGGCCAAAGCGAATGATTTTGGCAGCAAAGTTTTAGACACAGGCCATTTGCACTGTGGAGTCAGTGCCCACAGTAACTTCTTCACAGATAGAACACTTCAGTGATCGAAACCTTTCTCGGAACACTGCAAACAACGCGAGATGGTACACACTGGATTGAATTCAACCACCTTTTCTAGGGGAGAAATAGGAGGAGCTGAACTGAAAAAGATCATGGGACCTGCATGGACCAACGTCACGTGGGACAAGGGCTGTAGTAAAAGGAGCATTTGAAAAGCTGGTTGGATCCAATCCACTGAATAGCTGACATGCGAACGACAAGGCAGAAGTTTAGCTATAAGCTATGCAGCTGGGATTTCTCCCAAGGTAATTGGTTTATCTTTCATTTCTCTATAAATCCAATTTGCCTCCTTGACTTCCTGTATTGATACAAATGGAGTAAATCAGAATACGGCTTAAACAGGCATGTCTAGGCTAGCATTTTTCATTCCCGTTTTATCAATTAAATGAGCTGCAATTGCATTATGGACGACTCAGCTCCTAAAGCCCATAAATATTCTTAATGCCTTCTGTCTAGTGAAACTCAGAGTGACGCAGACAAGCTGCACTCATGACCCCTTTCTTTTCATTGCTTGACATACGGCTTGAACACTTACAATTTGTTTTTGCTGCTTGAGTTGGTGAAGTATCCAAAGACCTTTCTTTGTCTTCATTTTCTTGTGTATGTGGAAACATATTGTCTGAGGGTTTTTTTAAATACCCATTGGATGCCAACAGATTTGGCTGGAAGCAAAATTTTATAATAGCAAGGGCTTGCTTTCAGAAAACCACTTGGGAACAGCTGACATCTGACCCCTGGAATTTATTTTTAAGAAGCTCCCTTTGGGGAGGAGACTAGATATAACAAAGAGGGATGGAAAGATGCATCTTTCATCTTCATATATTTTGAAAAGGAAAAGGAAAATCTGAAACAGAGAAGATACAGCATGGGGAAGACCAGAAGGAATGCCCCAAAAATTTTAGGCTCATTTTGCCATGGACCTGTTATGCATGGTGTTAGCCGAATTGCTTTATTTACAGCAATTGGCAATTTATAAATGGGTTCTTGCCAATTTATACCAAGGTCCTGATCCCACCAAGGGTTACCAGTAAAGAATTTGAGGCTGTTGTGGTTAAAATAGATGTCTTTTACTTGAAAATATATCTCATACAAACAATACTGATGCACTCACACAATTAAGTTCCTAAGAATTACAGTAGGAAATAAGCACAATTGCATTAGCAGGTAGGGGTGATGACAGGCGATACTTATCTGTCTTGAAGCTTGGTTGTTCCAATGAAGAATGGAGGGGAAGAAATGGAAAACAAAGGGAATTCACACACGACCAGAACCAGCCGGAACGTGTGGGTAGTAGAGGCAAGGGTTGGGGATAGCAAGTGGGACTCAAGAGGAGTAAAAGCAGACAGGGGTCGTCTTGGGGGGAGTGCTAGCTGGCCAGGTAGGAGGGGCCAGGTGACTGGTTCTCTCCTTTTATAGGGGGTCCAAGAGATGGGTGGTAACTGTGCCAACCTCTTGACCCACCTACCTGTTAGTCCATCCCAAAAACAATTCTATTGGTTGCATGTTGGAAGGGGAGGTTACCTAAGAGGGGTGGCCAATATTGTAACCTAAAACCTTACTTGAAGTATGGCATCTGGACAGGTGTGAAATCTAGGTGTCAGGATGCTTCATTGTAGTGCTGATGAAGCTGGCCAGTTCCATTGATAACCAAATGTCCATATGGCAGGAAATTCCAGCTCAGGAACAAAGCAGGTGATGGATGGTACGTGACCATAAGCAGCTTTGTCATGGGGGCTGTTTCTTCCTAGTGTTGTTGTTTCATTGCTCACAATAATGGAGGTTTGTGCTTCTTCACCGGGCTGGGTAACTGTGTAGCTGAAACCTTATTTACATGTAAGGTATGTGCAGGCACCCTCTTTGTGTAGCATCATAACAGGTGACCTAAAGTGTACAGCTTTCTGGGCCTATGTGTGTGTGCACAGTCCATTGTGTGTAACAATAAATAGTCCATAAAGCAAATATCAGGCTTATTCTCTAACAACGGGTGTTTTCCCTTGCTTTCACCATGCATGTCCATCAGGTTTTCTTTGTTGTTCTTCATTGATTGACCTCCCTTCAGTGATAGTTCTCTTTCTGGTTGCTGTTTCCCCAGATTTTCTGAGAGTGCTTTTCTGCTGATTTTCCCTTTGTTTCGCTTCCAAGCCATAGGTAATTTAAAAGTGTTCAGATTCCCTTGGATTTCCCCCCACCCTTTTGTTACCCCTCAAAGGTCCCTCCCCACCCACATTGAGATTGTTCCACCCACACTGCACCTTCTGCCATCCTCCCCACTTCATTGGTGTACAAGCTCCATTTCCTCCTCATTTTAAGTTTTTTATATTTTTACAAGCGACGTGAGTCTAGTGATTACTGAATAAAAAAAATAAAGCAATGGGGAAAGTTTAAAAGGAGCTGTATAAAGTTTAGTTCCCTGCTGGTATTGACTTGAAAGGGGGATCAGAGAGCATCATCCCCAGTGCAAAAAAGAAAGAAAAGGATTTCTGTGTTGCATTCAAACAAAATGGGGGGGGGGATTGTCAGCACAGAATGAAATTGACATGAGGTGTAAAGAGAGACACTAGGATGGGAAGCCTAAAGCTTTAAAAACATTTTTTAATTTAATGCTTTAGTGAACTAAGTTTGGGAGGGGGAACCATTTTGGCACTCTCTGGAAGCCTAACATTAAAATGGTGGCTGAGCCACATGGACCTTCTGTGAACTGCTGAGCTTAAGAATCACTTGGGATTGTTCCATATGGAGGAAGAGTGCAATCCACATAGCACAAGCTTTTAAAAACTGCCAAGATCACGACCAAGACCACAACCAGTATGCAGGATCAAATTACAGAATAACAAAGAGAACACCACACAGATTTGCAAGGAAGGGCAAGAAATTAGCATTAGTATTCAGCTGCGCTAGGGCATCGGCAAAAATAGCTCCCCCATTTTTTTCAGTTTAGTGGCACAAGACAAAAAAACCCTCTCCAGAGTGTCTATCAGAGGACTCATCCCCCATACAAATTGCATCCCTGTGCAAAGTGTGGTGGAGTTGCAGTATCAGTGGATTCTACCGTGCATTCTGTACACTCAACATGTTTCCCCATATTATGAGCAGTGTTCCCTCTAAGCTGAGTTAATGTGAGCTAGCTCACAGTTTTTTAGCCTCCGGCTCACACATTTTTGTCTTTGCTCAGGAAGGATAGCTCCAGAACAAACTAATTTATGCAGTAGCCAAATCACCTGCTCACAACTTTAGTGCCAGTAGCTCACAAAGTAGAATTTTTGCTCACAAGACTCCACAGCTTAGAGGGAACATTGATTATGCGATCATGTGACTCTTTCCATTCCCTTTTTTCACAGTGGCCGATAACACAGCAGAGAATCCTCTAGTGCTCCACAGCTGCTTGCCAGTTTCAGAAAAAGTCTGGTCAGTTTCAACAGTGGGTTTCCCCCCTTTGCCCCTGTTCCTTTCTGTTCCCTTTCATTCAAGGAACTAAGGCTAAAATGCATGCACAAAACCTGAACCATGAGGATTTAAATGGAAGGCATTTGCTGGATGTTACTGCACAGCTGCAATAGGGCAATTGTGTAATTTTTTTTAAAAAAAAAACCTTTGGACACCCCCACCCTACATGTCACAAGTGACATTCCACCCCAATTTTTAAATTGTAGCTGTAGAATAAATACACCGGAGGAGAAAGAATGGTGTGTAAGGTGGGTATGGAATCCAAAGTAAAGATTAAAGGCTTACTGCTCTGAAAATGTGCCTGCGTAATGGGCCATGGTTAGGATTGGAAGGCATTGTAAGATATTAAGCCTGTGGACCTAGTTTCCTCCGTGTCCTCTGTTAACATTACCCATGCAAAGATCCCCAAGCTCCATCCCCAATCCATATTATTGGCTTTACAAAGTTATGACATTAGAATGAGGGTAAGTTGTAGTAGACAAAAGGGGGCAAGCAGCAGGAGAAACTACACATGTGGTTGTAATTTTACACAGTAGCCTATATGCTTATTGTAAATTCTGGTTCCAGTCTAAGTTTCTTCCTTACAAAGCTCAAGATGGCCTACAATATAGATAAAATACATACAATTGAATACATAAAATGAAACAAAAACAAAATTTAACTTCCATTGATATTCATGGAATAGAGGTTTCCCTTCAGCCATTAATCAAAGGGTTTTACAACTTTTTAAAAATTGAGTTCATGCATGTCTTTTTATTCTACTTAACACAATATTGTATCATCCTCTGGGGGAAAAGGTATCCTTTTTTCCTAATGCAATGCAAACACATTAAATGTACTTACTGTAATTAAGGCAGAAGTGCAAAGCTAGAAAAGCAGAGTTTGCTTGAGGATAATAAGGAGCTCTGTGCTGGTATGTCAGATTTCACTGCTTTCCCTAGAGTATGACACAGGACCCAGAAATATGCTGATTTAAGCACAAGTAACACAGAGAAAGCCATGTGCTTCCCTTCACTCTGTGTAATTACTGTTACTAAGATATATTATAGTTTATCTTGGACACTGTCAATTGGTACTTTCTGCCACTGTGTCCTTATAAGCTGAAGAATTAATGCATTCATAAAGATTTGTCTTCATGACTTTCTCACAAACCAATTTTACTTTTATAGGTTGGCTATCTAGCTGTTCAAGCTTCTCCTGTCTTATTTATTTATTATTATTTATTCATTTTATTATACATATCCCACCTTCCCCTGAAAGCAGGTTCAGGGCAGCTCACAAAAACAAAGTCCATAATAAAACAATTAAAACAGTAAAACAATAATCAAATTAAACACCCCATAATTTAAGACAGCAGAACAAGATGGCAGAACAAAGCAAAAGTACCATATGTAGGTATCAAGGTTTCTGTATGGAAGGAAGTGAAGACAGGCCGACAGATGAGCTTGGAGGTGAGATAGGTTAATAGTTGGGGCTAGTGAATAGAGTAGCTGGCTGATGAACAAGGGAATTTCAGTTTAGAACAGACGGTAGGCCAATGCAGGTAAGAGCAAGCTGTCAATAGCTTGATCGTTCCTTCGAAAACCAGGTTTTCAAATTGGCAGTCAAAGATCACATTGGAGTTCTAAGCCTGGATTTCTAGATTTGTAATGTAATAAAAAACCAGATATGGTGGTCCTGATATAGCTTACAGCTCTGGTACTGGGAAAGAGAGTGATGGGTGGTATTTGCACAGATGAAAATGGCCTCCCTTACCCGGGCTACTTTAAGGGCAAAAAGCAAGGGCATTTTTGACCATGGAAGTAGTACACAGGAAGAATCAAAGCCCCCTCCCAACACCATGGCCCTAATCCATATCCCTGAATTCACGGTTCAGATCCCCAACTTCATGTGTAGCCAGGTAGGGTCGTGTAGATTCCTTTTGCCTCCTTTTGCCACTGATTCTGGCTGAGCTGGTAGCCACACTGGTATGGAAGGCCATTTCTGCACGTACAGTTTACTGTAGATAATCCAAGTAGTCGAGCCGTTAAGATTCACTTCGGATGTCTTTGTCTTTTGCATATTCTTTTATTCTCTGCTGGATTCATTCTGCAGCTACAACGGAAAAGCACTTGTGACATCTGAGGGTGGTCTCTGAGGAACCTGGGAAGGAGGCATAGGAAGAAATCAGTGAAATCAGATGTCTCCAGCTAGGATGACCATTAGCATTTCTAAAGCTTTGATGGCTGGTTTTCGGCTACTACTTGGAATTGATTGACTTCCCCCTTCCTGCCTGTCTTGTGCCAGCGGAGTGGTATGTAAGCTTTATTACACACACAGCAATTCCTTTATTGGCACATGTAAGAGGGGTTGCCAAGCCCAAACTCCAAATTAAAATGCTTTTCTTCACAACCCTATGTATTCTTTAATTTAAGTCAGGCATATTTCTTCCTCTTGTAATTTCATTCTGAAAAACTGGTCACCCTTTCCCAAGATGCAGGAGAAGTCACGGTTGACATAGTAAAGGATGTCCACTTGCAGGGTTCCTGACCGTATATCCATACATGGAAATTCCAGTTCTAGGCATTATTTGTGTTAGTGATATTATCTTGTCTTCTGAAAAGTGAAACAACCTTGTTATTTACAGAATGTGGTGCCTTGGCAGGGCTGGTTGACCAAGACAAAGCACTCCATAGTTCTTGCTGAACCAGTCAATCCATCTGGTCAGCTTCTTGTCTCTCAGAAGAAATTTCACAAACTTATGTTTTCCCATTGATAAAAATCTATCTTACTTCAGGATAGATCCCATCTGTACTTGAACACTTCAGGTTTCAGGAGGCAGGAGTAACCTTTCTACTTCCCAGAGTTGGGAATGGGCTGGTATGTTGGTTTTCCTTCCTGAGGCAAACATGAAGAAAGTTAAGTTAATGAATATAAAATTTTATCAGCAATTACAGCTTTTTCTTCACACATTCAAGATAGAGTAATAATTTCCTGAGAAAACGTTAGCCAACCATTCTGAACTATTAATATAAGAAAAGTATGGTCAGCCAACATTGCTAGCAATAATATTACAATTTAGAACGGGAAACTGAGTATGAGTTTCTGATACCCAACAGTGGATTACAATAACATCTCAAGTGACAAAGAAAGAAGCAAAGAATGTAATGGTAAGCAGATATAACATAGACAGGAACAAAATAAAAGCAGATGACAGAAAAACTGCTTGCTTAGATGTGCTATCTCTGTGCTGTGGTACAAAGGAATATGTTCAAAACACTGTGGGAAGAATCCAGTAAATGAACCTGGAAATTTCTTTCTCCACCTTGGCCTAACCCTGGATATTGCTGTGTTTGTAGAGTGACTGAGGCTGAGCTTTGAAATATGTTATCCTAGTCTTGTATGTGAGTTTGTTCTACGTGGTGTGCAGCACGATAAAATCTGTTATACTCTCATATCTGAGGTTTGGGGGAATCCGCCTACCCATAATTACTTATGTTTATATAGGACATTGCTGGTTCAGGATTCAAATTCATGTGGTTTTTCAGTTTAGGCTGCTTCAGAATCATAACTTTCAATGGGCAATCTATTGGAGGATCTGGGGCAGCTGTTTAGAAAGATAATGGCACTAGAGTTGCAAAGAACATAGTCCTCCCTCTAATCAAAAGACCCTCCAAGTTTCAAATGAATTAGACCGAAGAGTTTGATTTTGCAGACACCCCCTCCCCAATTAGGTGCATCTCAGTGCAGGTACAGCTTTCTCTATTGATGGGGTTTTTTTTTTTCCAGCACCAGCCACTGGCATTTAAAAAAGTCCAACCCTGCCTGCATTCATGTTATTTTCTTATCCTACTCTTCCAGTGATTTGACAATTCCAAAAAAAACCCAAAACCCCTTTCTGCTGAAAATTCTGCATTTGCCATCCTTCCTTGTTGTGGCGTGTTCTTTGTTTCCTTTCACAATGGGAGGAAGGAAGGGCTTTTTTTGGGGGGGGGAGGGGGCTGGAGTGGCTGTTCTTCAATGATTGACACCACATTTCTGCAAAGCTACTGCTGCCTGTCCACTAAAGAATCTCCAAGTTTCAGATGACTGGCCCCCTGAGTAAGAGAAAAAGACCTCTTCCCCAACAAAATCAGGAGGGGAAAAGAAGCAAGCAAGAACCTCAGCTTTGCCATTATTCCGTTTGGGGGAATTTGGGTGTTTGTGTGGAGTGGCTGTTTTTCAACCAAATGATACCAGATCTGCCTGGGAGCTAGTGCTGCCTGTCTACCAGAAAACCTTTAGGTTTCAAGTGAATTAGATGAAGGGATCCAATTCTTCTGGCCTCTGAACAAGGTGCTCTGAGAACCCCAGCTATCCTAATTGCAAAGGAGGGAGCGAAGGGAAATGGCAACCCTCTTCAGTGTGTCTGCAAAGGTGACTGGCTGAGAGATCTTTGGGCTCCTCCCTTACAAGGATCCAATTGGCATTGCCTGTGAAATCAGTAGACTCAAAGAAAAATGTGAGTGCATGTTGCATTGCTAGCAAGCACCCAGACTCAAAAACAAACAAACCCCTCAGATCGTTTGGGGCAAAGGGGTTCATAATTCCTGAATTTGTATTCCCATCCCAGGAAATCACTGTGACAACCCAAACTGGTAATTTCTGTGTATATCTTTGGCTTGGGAATTTTGTTATGCTCACTGCTACTTAGTTCTGCTAACATCACTGGAACTTACTTCCATTAATATGCTTACAACGGATGTACACAGTTCTCCTGAAATGGGAGAATGACTTTTGTGCTCGAGGGAAGGGGGAAACAAGGAGTTCCACAGAATGATATAGTCAAAAAAACTAGCTTAAAAGCTAGTCAAATCTGACTCTAGGGGGTGGTGCTCATCTCCATTTCCAAGCTGAAGAGCCAGCGCTGTCCAAAGATGTTTCCGTGGTGATGTGGCTGGCATAACTAAATGCTGAGGTGCACGGAACACTGTTACCTTCCTACTGAAGTGGTACCTATTTATCTACTTGCAATTTCTTGCTTTCGAACTGCTAGGTTGGCAGGAGCTGGGGTCAGCAATGGGAGCTCACTCCATCACACAGCAATCGGGTCTTGAACTGCTGAGCTACAGACCTTCTGGTCTGCAACTCAGTGTCTTAACATCTGAGCCACCACGGCCCCTGTAGTCAAACAACCCGTTTGCAAATAAGCTGAAATACATGGCCATTACATGAAATACATGAAATACTGATGGCTTATGAAGAAATCCACACAGGTTTGAGCCTGAGTGGTGCACAACACCACCACGGCCCCTGTAGTCAAACAACCTATTTGCAAATAAGCTGAAATACATGTCCCTTACATGAAATACATGAAATACTGGTGGTTTATAAAGAAATCCACACACAGGTTTGAGCCTGAGTGGTGCACAAGCCTCTAGATTTCTCTTCTCAAGCTGAGTACTCAGTCATCAGCATGCATCTCTTGAGATTAAATTCCATGAATTTACTTAGAAACGTTTTTTTAAAAAGCCAGTTTTGTTGTGGAAAAATAAAACACTTAGGCTGATGAAGCAAGCTGCTGAGCCTCTGAGTGCAAAGAGTACTGCTGTGAGCCAAAACATGAAAACACTTTTCCTACTCTGCCTCACTGTGAGCAAGAAATGCAGATTATGAGTAAAACTGTAGCCCTAGACTTCTAGTATTTATTAGCAATGCAATTGCTTTGCTGATAAATCATGGCTACTGGAGTTTGTGAAAAGACATACTTTGACGAATTCATGGAGGCTAGCTTAGGAAACAGAATAGGGCCCCTTGTAGGGCAGAGATCATTTCATGTGTGTGTGTGTGTGTGTGTGGATATGAATTGTGGTAGTCCAAAGCTTAGTTTTGGGTACAGAACTTCTTAAGTGTCATCAGTATTGGTGGCTGGATTTACAAATAAGGAATTAGGAATTGTGATCAAGGGACTGGGAACCTACAAAGGTGGGGGTTGAGGCAGCTAGATAGAGCATCTCTCCTTATATATAATTGATGAGTAAGAACATTCTATATGAACATTCTAAATTTGGCCCCTTTAGTGTTAGGCCGGAAAAACTGCCACTCAGAAGACACTGGCTGGGTTGACTGGCTGCTTTGTGCAGTCCCGCCCAGCGTTCCAAGGTCTTTTGCATATGGAAGCTGATTGGACTACACTGCATTCCACACCTCAAACTCACCCCCCTCCCCGCAAGGCAGTTGGAATGTCAGTTGCATATGGAACCTTCAAGGTCTTTTGCATATGGAAGCTGATTGGACTTCAGGATATGAATCGTGGTAGTCCAATGCTTAGTTTTGGGTACAGAACTTCTTAAGTGTCATCAGTATTGGTGGCTGGATTTACAAATAAGGAATTAGGAATTGTGATTAAGGAACTGGGAACCTACAAAGGTGGGGGTTGAGGCAGCTAGATAGAGCATTGTTCTGATATGGCAGGACCCCTGTCATTTTCTTAGAATCAAATCAAGGTCCTCCTTCCGAGCCAGTGAGCCAGAAATGTGATTGGTGGAAACAACTCTTTGGAAAGACAGACCTACTGGCCTAATTTTGTTTCATGACAATATCAGTCTGTAAATGACAGTCAGGGGAAATGAGAAAGATCCTGCTGCCTTGCTGATATCCATCTAGGTTGACCTTTCCTTTCCTTTTTCTTCAGGTATTTAACCTGGGTGGGGCCATGTACAAACTCTTGGATGTGAGCTGAAGGGCAGGCGCCAAAGGGGTCTTGATCTTTGACTCTTATCCTGGGCTTCACAGCCTAGGACTTGTGATGATCAGCAAACAAACACTGAAGATAATAAACTAGTTCAGCATCTACACACAGCTCTTACTGTTTTATTGAAAAACAATGAGGTGTTAGGTGAAAGATTTGGTTATCAATGGCAAATCTGCACTGTGGTTGCTGACAAACCAAACCAGACATAACATTCAAAATTCCATGCAGAATAATTCAAGATAATGTTGCCGGAGCTAATACCCATGCCAATGGCTGATTAGGCAGTTGGTTCCCTTCCTCAAATGCAATGATCTGGCAACAGTGATCCACACAATGGTCACCTCGAGATTGGACTACTGTAATGCTCTCTACATGGGGCTGCCCTTGTTGCAAATCTGGAAGCTGCAGCTGGTGCAAAATGCTGCAGCCAGGCTGCTGATGGGTCTCCCTTTGTGGGAACATATCCAGCCTATGCTGAAGGCATTGCACTGGCTGCCGATAGCATACCGAATTCACTTCGAGGTGCTGGTTTAAACCTTTAAAGCCCTTTATGGTCTGAGGCCTACCTACCTGAGGGACCGCCTTTCCCCACATGTTCTCCCGAGAACACTGTGGTTGGGGTCTCAAAATTGTTTGGCCCCCCCTGGACCCAAAGATGCCAGGCTGGCCTCCACCAGGGCCAGGGCCTTTCCAGTAGCGGCTCCATACTGGTGGAATGAGCTCCTGGAAGACACCAGGGCCCTGCAGGACCTTTTACAGTTCCACAGGGCCTGTAAAACAGAGCTCTTCCACCAGGCCTTTGATTAGGAGCTGCTTCTAACAACCGAACTGTGGTAAGGCCCCCTGTACTACCATCAGCAGCCTGGGACAGTCTGTATAAATGGTCTGATAAGCTGTTCACCACCTCGGGCTATACTGTTTTGTGACCATTCCACCATGGCTCACTGGGATTCTTATGCAATATCATACCACTACTGGCACTTTATGATTATGTTAAATGCATGTGATTTTCTATGATGTTTATAGTTTGTGTTTTATTGTATTTTAACTTTTAATGTAAGCCACCCTAAACCTGCCTTGGTGGGGAAGGCAGGATATAAATGGAATTAATTAATTAATTAATTAATTAATTAAATAACAACATGTACAATAATATAGATGAGGCATAATAGCATCCTGAATAGCCATTGTTTTATATGCTGTTAACAAAAGGAAATCCAGAATACATACATACATACGCCATATTAATGGAAAACACCAAGTGACAGAAAAACCTCTACCTCCTGATGGATGGGCCCAAGGAAGAATTCAGAAGGCATGGAACAGAGGAAGAACAACATGCCAATTAAGAAAGTATAAATTAATACGTTGTATTAAATTGAAGTATGAAATTGTTTATCTGTTTTATGCAATTTATTCCAATCTGGATTGAGGATTTCCCCCAACAATTTAAAGTTCTTACAATGCAATTGTAAACCAAATCACACCCTTCTGAGTGCTGAACTAGTCATTACAGAGCTCAAGAGTGCGACCGGTGGGCCCACAACCATTTTGGAGCTGAACTTGGGCCATTTAAAAATGCAACAAGGACTCAGTCATGATTGGGCCCGCATAGGGTTGCCAGGTGTGGGTTGGAAAATACCTGGAGACTTTGGGGGTGGATCCAGAAGAGGGTGGGGTTTGGGGAGTGGAGGGACCTCAGTATGGTACAATGCCATAGAGTCTACCTTCCAAAGCAGCCTTTTTCTCCAGGGGAGCTGATCTCTGTCAGCTGGAGATCAGTTGTAAAAGCAGGAGATCTCCAGGCTCTGCCTGGAGGCTGGCAACCCTAGGCCTGCAGCATGGTGGGACTAGGAGCTCTTATTTTCCCCTGCCTTTATAAGCTTCAAAACAACTGCAGCAGGTTGTTTTGGCAGTTGAAAAGATGGGAGGGGGAAAGAACAGTGCCTAATCCCACTGTTCTGTGGGCCTAATCAGGATTGGGCCCTTGCGGCATTTTTATATATCCCAAGTTCAGCTCAAAAAATGTTACTGTCATCCACAAATTGGACCTGTGGCGGCCGTAATGTCTAGTTTGATCCTAAACTCATTGGATTCAGGGGATTCAGAAAGGCACAACTCTGTTTAGATTTGCACTGTACATTCAAAATTGTCTGACAGTAGGCCTTTGCTTTAATAATTACTTATTCAGTTTTAGCAAAAAGCACTGCCTTCTTTGAATTATTACCCCTGTCTAAAGACACAGAGTATATCTTTTTTTCTTTGCTGAGGGCAAATATAACTGATCGTTCCTCCTTTGGGAAGAGAAATGTGCTTATGACTAATAGCTAACTTGGACAGTGCTGTACAGCAAGACTGAACATTGAGTTTAGTATGAAACTGCAACTACTTTTTCTTCTGTTTAGAACTCTCTGTTTTACCATTAATAGAAAATA
>NW_015172580.1:151150-154738 GCF_001447785.1 Gekko japonicus
AGAACTCTCTGTTTTACCATTAATAGAAAATAATTTAATGATGAATACCTTCAGCAAGTGACAATAATTTAAGATGTGTGATGTAAGCATCAACTGAGATGCAATTATCCTTACTAGCAAAACCAATCAAAGCGGAATCTTGACTAATATTTTTCAAGACTTCTAGAAAAATGCAAATCTCCCATAGCAACTAAGCCCTTTTTTGTTTAATGTGAAAGGGTGTTGTTAGTCATTATCTTGTATAATGTAATTTATTTTCTGCATGAAGAAGAGAGAGAAGAAGAGATTGGATTTATACCCCGCCCTTCACTTGGAGTCTCAGAGCGGCTTACAAACTCCTTTCCCTTCCCCTCCCAACAACAGACACCCTGTGAGGTAGGTGGGACTGAGAGAACTCTGACACAACTGCTCTTTCAGGAACAGCTGTGCCAGAGCTTGGTGCAAGTAGAGGAGTGGGGAATCAAACCCGGTTCTCCCAGATTAGAGTCTGCACACTTAACCACTACACCAAACTGGCTCTCTATGAAGTCAATAGGATCATTTCAAAATAAAGCACTCCATTCACCATTTAGTAGATTGGATCCAGGAAGAGAGTACCCCTTTCTCTGCCTGCTATATCCCATGCATAATCTTTTAAAATAATAATATAATTTTTGCCTCTTTCCTGGTTGGTGGCATAATTCCATGTTCCAGTACAGAGTTACAAACATTCCTCAACTGGGTCGCTAAAATATGTTTGAATCTTTTATAAAATTCGGCCGGTAGACCGTCCCTAACTGGGGTTTTATTTGTTTTCAAATGAGAAATTGCATCTTGTATTTCTTGGTCTGTGATGGGCTCATCCATAAATTTCCTGTGAGCATTTTCAAGATGTTTAACCAAATGGTGTTGTCTAATATAATTAGTTATATGTGAACGGAATGGGTTATCTGAAGTATACAAAGTTTTGTAGTAATCTAAAAAACCCTCTTGAATATCTGCAGATGAGAAAAATAGCTGTCCTTTGATATTTTTAATGGAATTATTATTTTTACTAGATTGTTTGTCTTTTAATTTCCAAGCTAATAATTTTAAAGATTTAGGGTGTCTATATCAATATTTCTGTCGAATATATAATATGTTCTTTTGGATTTGGGTAAGTTCTATGGCCTCTAATTTTTTGCGCTCTTGTAAAAGATGTTGATATTTTTTTGATCCAGTAATTTTGTGTTTATCTTCCAAAAATTTGATTTTGTCTAATATATCTTTTTAAAAACTTATTTCTATTTCTATTGTAGAAAGAAGACAGTGAAATAAATTTGCTGTGCACAACAGGTTTCATGGCATCCCAAACTGTATTTTCTGCAACTCCACAAGAGGAGCTCAGTTGGAAATATTCATTTAGGTGTTCTTCAATGCTTTCTACAATAGGTTGATTAAATAAAAGTCTCGTATTTAGGGACCATGTTTTGGTGTGTTTGTCATTCTTTGTATCCATTAAAATGTATTCAGTCCATGCATGGTCCGACAGAGTGCGAAGACCAATGTCAGTGTGCACATTGCTGACTTAGGATGTTAACGCTTCCTCAAAAGTGTTAGTCACTGTTGTTGTACTGGACCATGGAGAATACATGTGGCAGTATTACATAGTATGCCAGTGCAGGGCAGTGTTGGATAAGAACTGTATCTGGGACAGATTCATCTATATACCATCAAGCACTATGGCTATCATGCAACCAGTTGTGCTTAGTCCTAGACTCCTAGAATTTGATTAGTAATGCAATTGCAATGGACAGGGACCGAAGGAAATTGGACTTGCTACCATTTTTGGAGTATTAAAACTGATGAGAAGAAAAGTTCAGTCATGTAAAATTAAAGACAGGAAAGTATCATTCTATTGCCTGTAGTACTGTTAGCATATGAGCTAAGTATTTGATTTTATGTGTTTGTGTTTGCTGACACACACACACATGCACATGGACTGCGCTGACAAATCTCTATGGACTTGGGAAGACTGTGTGCTTCATCTGCTGTGACTGTCCTTACCTGAAAGGTTCCCAGCCGGCTGTTTATGCAAATGGAGCTTTGCACACACACACACAGCTGGCAAAGGATCCTGGGAACAAGACGAATATGGTGGGCCTTTGTTAGCAGAAAACAATGAGGTATTAAAATCCACTATTGCTGGAGACCTGAGATGTCACGGAAAGGCGTAGACTGAATTTACATTGGTATGCCAAACATCCTGTTTACAGCCTCCTGTGTTCCTGGGAAAGGCCAACTCCATTTGTACTTCAAAGGGAGATGCAGGAAACAACGCTTTACACCCAACCAAATGGAATTCCATGAGATAGAAGATAGAGTTTCAATTGCCCCTCCCATAGGGAATACCTGCCCCTTTCCACACGCAACCAATCAAGGGTAACTATGGGATGGACCTAGAGGAAGGTGGGACCCGAGCAGGCCAGCGCCTCCCACCTGGAGATTTTCAACTATATAACGCAGAACACGCTTTTATTCTCTGCTGCTGGCTAGCCACCAAACCCTCCCCATCTTTCCTTTAGTCAAGGCTCTTTGTGTCTGGATCTCCCTGAGATGTACAGTCAGGGACATCCATTCCCACATTAGCTGGCTTGTTCTAAGCAATGTGAAATGAGCAAATTAGTCCCAGGGATCCTTCCCTCATCCTCAAAATCTTCCACTGCTACAGAAAAGAACTTCTGAATACCCCAGACCCCCAAGTAAATAAGATAACTATTTTGTATTCTTTTCTGTACTCCTAAAGGAACCTTGTACGTTTGAGTGTGTGTGATTCTGTTATTGTATGTATGTGAAACTAAATATTATTCAGTAAAGAGAACAACTGATTTTACTACAAACACCTTGTCACGTTGTCTCTCTGGGAAGATCCTCGGTCCGGAAATCCGATTTCTGTATACATAGACCAGAACCTATTCATTTAGTCTAGCCTCTGCTGTAAATAAAGCAGTTCGGCTAACAGTACTGATTGTGTAAATGGCCAATCCCTAGTTTGGAGCCATTGTTTATTTGCAGGCATGTCCCTAGATGGTTTAGCAGGCCATAGAGGTAAAGACACATTGTTAAATATCTGCCCCCCCCCATGTCCTGACATCATTTATAGTGCAACTGTAATGACAATGACTCAAACAACACGGTGTACTGCTTCAGCTGTGAACATCTGTAGGATAAGGGTGTTGGTCTCCTCTTCTAGGAGATGACCAGAATTTCTCATGTTTGCTGTTAAAAGCATCCATAATGTTCTCAATGAGTTGGGCAAAAATAGTTCTATTTATCATGTCAGCATTCTCTGTGAACAGGACAGCTTTTCAATAAATTTCATGTCGAGGCAGAAGATATGGCAAGTACAGACGTTATGTATACATCAGACTAACTGACTTCTTTCAGTCCCTTGGGAGAAATTTTGGGTCCAAAGAAAAGCAGTATGCTTGGGTTTATTATGATCAGAGTTTCTCTTGGAAAGCAGCGCAATACTTTTTGAATGCCTATATTAGGCTTTTGCTTGTATTTTGATGGAGGCTTTTTATCATACTATTATCTGGCACTGAAAACCTGCAAATTAGGGGGGGG
>NW_015172580.1:154863-167202 GCF_001447785.1 Gekko japonicus
CCTTCAAATTAGGGGGGGGGGGATATTGACTTTGATTATTTTCTACCCAAAAAAATATGGTGAGTGATTATGGTAGTGGAGCTTCCTGGCAATGAATATGCATAAAATAATTTGTCACAATGTTTGGTACAGAAAACCCAAAGATTACTCATCAAAAGAGAACACTGTGTGCACATAGCACTAGTTTACATTTCAGACCAGCTACTCTCCGAGGACAAAACAGCAGCAAACCCAGAAATAAATCATGGAGTGTAGCAGCAGCTTGATGAACAGTCAATAAATCATTTCTGGACTAGAGTTTGTGATTTTCCCGTGGTGATGGTGGTGGTGGTGTTTGCCATTATCATCATGAAGGCTGGATTAGAAAACAAAACAAAAGAAGTTATCCCTAAAAGTGTTTGCAGAGATGTCCACATGTCTAATCGAAGGGTGACTATACAGTGTCACGTAATCAGTTGTGATTGCTCTCTAAAACTAGGGCAAATATCAAAATATTCAGGCACAGTGTTCCTTGTGTGTATATTGCCACACTGTGTCCAGGTCTACATACACACAAGTTCTTGCACCACTGAGATTAACATAGGGGACTATTCCAAAATATCCTCTTCCATGTGCCTTTTCCTGCAGTCCATTCTACCATCCCATTCTCTTGAGGCGTGTCTGAAGTTGACCAGCATATCCAAAGAGACCAGAGGCTGTGAGGTCCATTGTATTCATGTGCATAGCCAGGGCTATTTTTGGGCAGGAACGCACAGGAACGGAGTTCCGGCTGGCTCCCAAGTTGGCCACGCCCAGCAGGAACTCATTAGCATAATAGGCCACACCCAACAGCAGAAACTCATTAGGACTGGCTACATTAGGGGTGTGTGGCCTAACATGCAAAGGAGTTCCTGCTACAAAAAAAGCCCTGGGTTTTGACAACAAACAAGGTAAACAGAATAACAAGCAAAAGGTGGGTGTGGCTGGATAACCACACTTCTGGTAACACGGGGGTGCATCCTAATGTGCTAATGAGCTGTGCTGGCAGGGATGTGACCTAATATGCTAATGAGTTTCTGGTGTTGGGTGTGGCCTATTATGCTAATGAGTTCCTGCTGGGCTTTTTCTACAAAAAGAGCCCTGCGCATAGCATTACACTGTTGGTTGCCTAAGACAAGCAAGGCTGTACGTGTAGCAGAACAAGGTAATAGTGAAGTAACAAAGTGCTGAAGTGATGGACTGTACTGTACCACTTCAGACTGCAGGTGAAGGATGACATTTTTCAAATTCCCCCTGACAGTAATTATTCTTTGAGAAAGGAAAACCAACACAGTATGTGAAGCGATAAACTAGAACCTTTCTCCCTGATGTGGTTTTTAAAAATTATTTGCAGGAAACATTTACACTGGCAGACATTATAAATGCAAGCCCTCCCTCCCACATTCCAGAGTGATGCAGCAGGGGTCCCCAACATTTTTTAGCCTGTGGACAGTTTTGGGATTCTGAGGTACAGTTGGAGGCACAGCCAGGAGTCAGAGCCAGTCACAACATGTACATTTGTCATTCATTTCCTATTTCTGGCACAAACAAATATGCTAGAGTGGATCTGGTCTGTTATTTTGAGGATGGTATCTATGCTGGGAGGGTTTGGTCAACACCACTGGGGACTGAGAATTTTGGTCCTTGGAATGTGTAAATAATATTCAGCTAGTAACTGGATTGTCTACTTCTGTTCATCTAGCTGTAAATGAGTATACAGCTTACTAGCTGGCCCATAGGTCCCATTATGCTTTATTCACACCATCATTTCTGGGTAGGATGAACGTATCCAGAGCTTGAACTGAAGCATCATAGAGAATGAAGGAAAACACAATTACCATTATTTAAAAGTGAAGAGCTTTATTTCCGAACTACAGATTCCCCAACTCACGACCACTATGTTTTGAGGTCTAAGGAGTAGTACAGATGGTCAGGGTCTGATTTGCCAGATCGAGTGTAATATGTACTAACTATTCTGTAATTTCCACTCAAATATTTAATCTATGTATTTGAGATCTGTGTTTTGGAGAAGTACACAGAAGCGCACAGTGAAGTAACTATGAAGACACCTGGAATCCTAGCATGGAAAAAAGATTATAGACTTTGGCTTTTTCTTTGATTGCTTTTCCCTGTGAAGTTGGTATGCCTTCCATCATCCTCTGGAGAATGAAATGTGTTTATATCTGGGTACCTCGTTTTAGGCAATTCTCACTGCATCCAATATGTAAATTTCTGTTCCTCCTATTGATAATGTTAAGGTTGTTTCAGTGTATAGTCTCAACTTCACTTCTACTTTTTACGGTCCTTGTATTTCAAATTAAATAAACAATCAAAAAGAAAAAAAATGAGATGTCATTTAGATTGGCAGTCTTTACTGCACAGTTTCCTAGTTGTACCATTTATATAAGATCGCATGGCTGTAAATTTACCGTTATTCATCCAGAATACTGATCAATTCCAGGCTCTGATCTTGGAATGTCTAACCAGGAGAAGAATCTCCACTTTCCTCATAAAGAGGTGTTGAAAGAATGGAGACCTCCACCCATAAATTACCTGGAATATGTATATAAAATCTCAAATACCTCATAATCCTGACGTTAGAGTTTCCTCAGAGTTTTTGTGTCCTGATACCAAAATTTCCGGGAGATGTGCTAAAGCCTATTCCTGTAACTTATCCTGGAAGCTGGAATTCCACAAAATGGATGACACTTTACTATTTAAAGGGCAGCAGAAAATAGGAAGGCGCTGGGGAGGAAAAGCCTCCCAGAAGGGCCTTGGCTGATTCTCACTCCCATTAACTGTAATGAAAATGCACATTTGTTATTGGACGTAAAAAGCCTGCCACTAGGCAGGTCAACTGCTGTGCAACGTTTGGCGGCACAAATTGCTAATCAGTCAGTCGAACCTTTAAGACAGCTAATGAGAATTTTCAGCTAAATAGAAGTGCATTACATTGTTCATTTATCATTTGAACCAAAGAAGAGATATTTTAGAAAATCTATACTCTGTTGCACTGCAAGGTATCTTCACTATGAATCCATAACATCTATCTTTTCATGAAGATGCAGTAATTTCCCCTTACGGGTTAATCCTACAGAGTGCTGTTATACTGTCTTTTATGGATTATTAATAATATGGCAGGTTAGATATAAACATACTGGTAGAAAGCCAGGTTTTCTGGAATTTCAGCTTTAGGGCATTGGTTCTAAAATGCTTGCCTATCCTTTGGTCTTTTGAGAAGGATGCCTCTTAAAATCCTCCCTGCAGTTTGGAGTAGTGGTTAAGAATGGCATACTCTAATCTGGGAGAACTGGGTTTGGTTCCCCACTCCTTCACATGCAGCTGCTAGTGTGACCTTGGGTCAGTCACAAGTTCTCTCAGAGCTGTTCTCTCAAGGGCAGTTCTCGAGAGAGCTCTCTCAGCCCCACCTCCCTCACAGGGTGTCTGTTGTGGGGAGGGAAAGGGAAGGAGATTGTAAGGTGCTCTGAGACTCTGAGTGAAGGGTGAGGTATAAATCCAATCTCTTCTTCTCTTCTACATGCTGATGAACTCAACCTGTGCTGGCCAGTTGCCTGCCCCCAAGTGTAGGCACCAGAGATGCAGCAGAATTGCAGGAGTCACATTTTCACTTTACAAGACAAGGCAGTCTGTTTCACTGTACTTTCTCCTCTCTTCCATATTTCTCCTCCTGTCTTTGTCCAAATATGCTGAACCAGGAGCGTTGTCTTGTGGTTGTATTCTGACACAGTTATAGAGTTGGATTGGGCACTGTCAGACACCTAGATATAATAGCACCCTAAAATAATCCAAGTTACAGTTTTTCCACCTAGAAAGAGGCATACATACACATGCCATTGAACATATATACCGTTGTCACATGTTATATCGCATACACAGTTGGATATAGAGAGGCCTTCAGATCCATTAGTGTGTGCACTGCCCAGAGAGAATGTCTATGGGGCAAACCACATATTATATGCCAAGAAGCAACTTCTTAATGAAGAGCAGCCTTGGGAGGTAGATATTTTGAGCAGAAGAGTAGGGGTGGGGGTGGCAGGGAGAGAGGTGCTTCCCCTTTCTCCACCAGCTGTTTTCCCACTAAAATCCTTATGCCTTCCAGCTGCTCCTTCCTTCATGGCATTCGAAAGAAGTGACTACACTTGTATACTTGCATTGGTATGCTGGCGAGGGGAAAATCAACTTTGTGGGGCTCAGAGATAAGGTGAGGAAATGTTCCTTGCATGCATATTTCCACAGTATGTCTAGGTGCGCATAAAAACACAAGTTCTTGCAACACTGAGATGAACAGTACCATCCTGATCACACTTCACTGGGAGGAAGCTCCACTGAGTAGACTTGAGTAGGATTTTGATTGTTCTGTTAAACTTTTGTTTTTAACACATGCTGTTGAGTGCATGGAGTACACTAATTTCTAATTTTTCATTAAAGCTCGTACACCTGTTTAGAAAAGCACTGTTCCTATAAGGACAAGTCTTTACTGCAAGCGCCTCACTAAATTGGATAACATACTTCTGCTTCTCTGATCTATCATTAGTGGTTTAGAAATGCCAATCAATGGCTCCAGTCACACTGGCCGGAAAAATGCGGGGGGGGGGAAGCGTGGCTGTTTGCCCCAGGGCTAAATAACGCACGGTTGCGCGATCCGAGGTCCCGTGGAGGTCCCGTGGAGGTCCCGTGGAGGTCCCAGGGTTAGGGGGGAGGTGCTGATCACACCACAGGCAAAGAAGCGGGGCAGCACGGTTTGTTTTGTTTAAACTGAAGTGTGCGCACGTTCTGTTGGGTGCTTGTGCGCATCCCGTGGAGACTTAATAAAAACCTTTGTGCACTCTTCAGAGTCTGTTTCAGGTGGGTCTTCCGAGTGTCAAATGACACAGCCCCTGTCCCCCTATAGCTGCCCTTCCCCACTCCCTCAGCCGTTTTTTTAGCCCCCTGTCCCCCAAACCACCCCTCAACCCCCCACTCCTCCCCCTTCCTTGATCTGCTCCGTCCTTCTGCCCTTCTCCCCTGACCCAAATCTCACTCTCAGGTTCCCCCTCTTTCCTGTGTTGCGTTTCATCTGGCTGCTCTCCTCTTCTCTGCACGACTCAAGTCTTAGCAAGCTGCTCAGTTGTGTGGTTTTGTTTTTTAAACTACAGTTTGTGCATGCTCCGTTGGGTGCTTGTGCGCATCCGTGGAGACTTGGGGAAAAAACCCTTTTTGCTAGGGGACATGGGCGGGCGCTGGAACTACCACCGGAAACGCGATCAGACACCCGCCCTTGCCCTGCGGTTTCCGGAAACTAGTACCTCCGAGGTACTAGTTTTTTACCACGCATTTTCCGCGGGAAGCCTCGGGTGAGCCACAGGAGCTCTACGCTTCCCAGATGTGGCGGTGAGATCGCACCTGGAAAATCCGCCTATCTTCCATCCCTGTAGCGTGGCTAATGCTCCGTGTGACCACAGCCAATATTAATTTTAGTTTTAGTTTTGCTCAGTCACCAGTGGTAAGCACATTTTGGGTGCCTCAGACCACAGGAGTCATAAGTGAGGACTCTGTGTACATCCATTCAGTGGTAAGTAGGGATGGGCACTAAGCAGCTCACGAACCTTTTTTCATGATGAACTTTGAACGATTTATGGTTCACGAGTTGAAGTTCACGAACTGCAGCCTGGCCATGAACCTCCACAAACTTTTAAGGCAGTTCGTGGAGGTTTATGGGGAGCAAAAAACATGTGTTTAAACCTCTGCTTTCTCCTCCCCACAAAAACAATCAAAAGATTGAGCTCAGCTGTTTAAAGGGGCTTAACCCTACAGATCCAGATTCTACGTTATCTCATGTTTTGGACAAATGGATGCCTCTTATTTGGAGGGAATGAAATTTCTTAAAGGTGGGGAAATCCACTCCAAATATAGGTTCTTTTTTGCACGATTGTTAAATCTATATCTCTTGTAATAGTGTATTGTATTTGATTTGTTTTAATAAAAATATTTTTTTAAAAAAGGGGCTTTCTTGGGCAGCCAGTCCTAGCTGCACAAGAAAGCCCCTTTAAACAGCTGAGCTATGGAAGCAGGCTACCCTTCAAGCATAGCTGTTTCTGATCTAAACAGCTGAGCTGCGGGGACAACCTGCTTTCATAGCTCAATTGTTTAGAGCCCAAAACAACTGAGGTGTGGGAGCAGGCTGCCCCTGTGGCTCAGCTGTTTTGGGCATCAACCTCAGACACCCATTTTGGTTCATATGCAAGCCAACTGGGTTCATAGGGTTTGTGGTTCAGTTCGTGTTTTGCCCATGAACCAGACCACATTTTGTGGTGTGTGCCCATCCCTAGTGATAAGTGACTCCTCTGGTAACTTTTCAAAGTTGTACAAGAATCCGTTTTTTCCTGTGAGACTCCTCAAATTGCTCTTCAGTTGAAAAATGAACAGAGTATACAAGAATGTAGAACTTTTCTCTGAAGATTTCATCTGGACTACTCCACTCCTGGTCATGAGTGTGTCTCTCATATTTGCACTGCCTCTTCTTATGGCACTTACATGGGGGGGTCCTTGAAATTGGCATCAGCATTATGAGTTTCTGCAATCTCTTTTAAGTGATAAGTGCTGCTGCACAATTGCTTTCTCTGTCTGATGAATACACATCTCTAGCAGTCTCAATATCGCTTATAAGGCTGACTTATAGCGAGTGGGGTTTTCAAGGCAAGAGACATTCAGAGGTGGTTTACCATTGCCTACCTTGGCGTAGCGACCCTTGGTGGTCTCCCATCCACAAACTAACCATGGCTGACCCTGCTTAGCTTCCCAGATCTGACAAGATCAGGCTAGCCTGGGCTATCCAGGTCAGGGCAACTGCTCTGTATACACTATTATAAAGAGCTTCATACATGTCATAGACAGAATAAGCAAAATGTCAGCAATATATATTTAAACATTTAAAGTCTCCCCCTGCACATCAACTCTGTGAGGCAGATTAGGCTGAAAGTGTGTGACTGGTCCAAAAGCACCCAGTGAGCTTCCACAGCAAGATGGGGATTTGATCCTGGGTCTTCTAGAGCCTACTCTGAAGCTCTAACCACGATTAACACACTCGCTTTCATAGGGTGGCTGCTGTTGAACAGTAGCAAGCAGCCAGGCCTAGTTGAATTATGCAAGTCGAGTGGTATCAAGTCACCCGGAGGTTTCTGCGAGGCCGAGGATTGCCAGCCTCCAGGTTGGACCTGGAGATATCCCAGAATTACAACTGAACTCCAGACAACAGAGATCTGTCCCCCTGGAGAAAATGCCTGCTTTGGAGGGTGGACTCTATGGCATTATATCCAGCTGAGGATTTCCCAACCTGGAGCTGGGATCCCTAGTCAGGCCTGGCCCCAAGGAGTCCTCCCTCACAGGCCAAAATAGGCTTGGAAAGCCCCCCTGCCTTCCATCCATCCATCCATCCATCCATCCATCCATCCATCCATCCATCCATCCATCCATCTGGCTTCAAGACCTCCCTCCCCTGCAAAACAGGGCACAGAGTGGTATATGACAATACGAGCATATTCATAAATTAATCAACATTTAAAACCAATAAAATACAGCAATTAACATTTACTAGTAAAGGTAAAGGTTTCCCTTGCTCGAAAGCCAGTTGAATCTGACTCTAGGGTGAAGTGCTCATCTCTGTTTCCAAGCCGAAGAGCCAGTGCTGTCCAAAGACGTTTCCATGGTCATGTGGCCGGCATGACTAGATGCTGAGGCGCACGGAACCCTGTTACCTTCCCACCGAAGCAGTACCTATTTATCTACTTGCAATTTCTTGCTTTTGAACTGGTAGGTTGGCAGGAACAGGGACCAGAGACAGGAGCTCACTCCATCATGCGGCACTCGGGTCTCAAACTGCTGAACTACCGACCTTCCGACCTACAGTTCAGCATCTTAACTCCAAATTGAGCCACTGCCCCATGGGGGGGGGTATAGAAACAGAGTGCTAGGCAAGGTGGAAAACGTTGTTGTCTTCAACCAAAAGCTGACAGAACCAATCCGTTGCTTAAAGCTACAGGCGCTCCTTTTATCATTTTTTTTTTTTTAAAACCCAATGTATTCTTTTTTAGATTCTGCATTTTTCTGCAAACCTGGGGCCTTTTTCAGGTTGATAGAAAGATCCGTCCTGCTCATTCACAGTTCCAGTCACTGGAGTTAAGTATCCAGAGATTTGGCCAACTTTGCTGTTAGTATATAGAGTACAAAACCATAACACAGCAGACTACGTAACTGGGAACAGTATATATTATAAAATGTGTGAACAACATGTGACAGGAATCTGGCATTGTATGCTGTTTTGAAATGTCTTCATCAGAAGAGTACAAAATCAAAGTGAGATGAAATTTCTACAGCTAGGTCTCCAGTCTCTGATTACAATCAGCACAGCAGCAGGATAACCTGGCTCACTCCCACAAAGTGTAAACTCTAAACATCTGAGTACAGTAGAAAGTCATTATTTATAGCAGCTGAATAAACTGAGTTAGCTGGCAGCCTAGTGTGTTGTATGGTGCTCTCAAAAGACAGCAGCCAACCCAGGATTGGGGCTAACCACTGAAGGGATGTAGTAATACTGCAAATTATCCAGGAAAACATCTACACTGGAGGCTTCCTCAGGGAGAATTCCTTTTATGCAATTAGCAAAATAACAGGCACTTTCCCTCGGGGATCAGCCTTACCTTTCGGTGCACTTCCTTTCATTTCATGCATCAGGCTAGAAGCATATGCTAAAGGAATAATGCAGTCTCCCCTTGTGATGTGTGCCTTTCAGCTAATATACCCGGATTAATTTATTAGAGCCTGGGAAGAAGAATAAATGTGCTTATTCAATGTGAGGAGGTGAGGGAGCATGAATATTTAGACAGCGTTGCTGAAGCTGTGATTCCCTGTGCTGAGTTCATTAGGGATCCTGGGGAGGGAAACAGAACTGCCAGATAGAATATACGGCGAAAATGCCAAATAGAACACATGCAATAATCTTTTGAGCCAATGATACTGCTGGATAGGGGCGAATTATATGACGTGCCTGGTCACTGTATGCTTTGCATTATTATGAAAACAGCTGCAGAAGGAGATTTCGCTCTGAGTTCTTGTAATGTTCGTCTCACTCTGGCTTGCCTTGGTGCGCGTTCCATTGTGTTTGCAGCCACAAAATTAGCCTAGCTAAGTCTTCAAAGGTTACTCTATGCATGATTAAAATGTGGGCTTCACTGACAGAGGGTGTAGTGGTGGCTAGAAGCATAGATGGTTTTAAAAGGGGATTAGACAGATTCATGGAGGGTACATCTATAACTGGCTACTAGCCATGGTGACTAAAGGGAACTTCCACCTTCAGAGATAGCAAACTGCTGAATACCAGTGTCAAGAGGCAACAGCAAGGGAAGGCCTCTATGCCCTGTTGTTGTTGTCACTCCAGAGTAACTGGTTGGCCACTGTGTGAAGATGCTGGATTAGATGGACCACTGGTCTGATCCAGCAGGGCTCTTCTTATGTTCTTATGAAGATAAATCCAACCACATGATGGTTTTGCTATTCACTTGTCTGTTCCTAGGTGAGTTTTTCAGTTTTACAACTGATGAGCTCATTAAGGGCTGTGCTTCTTAAAAGCTCCTCTGGGGAAACGTTTGTCTGACTGTTTGCCATCCTGGATTTACAGTGTTCGACTGCAAAGATGGTGATACCTTTTTTAAACCATGTTTTTTTTATCATGAACATGCCATATTTTCTGTAGATAAAATGGTTAATGAAATGTACCTGGAAATCAGGTTCCGTTGGTTGCATGATGTCTGAGCTGCTTTTGAAGAGAAATACACCTACCTGCTCACTAAAAAGAATGACACCTTCTGTGATGGAAAGGAGGCTGTCTGGCCCCTAAAGGGAAGAGCAGCCACTCAGCTTGGCCTGTGGGAGTGGTGCTGCCTCATCCAATCAACTTTGGATGGCGGGATGGAATGTTGGAGAGCAACACAGCAGGAGGAGTTCAGATCTGCCTCTTGAAGAAGAGTGCATTCTTGGATTTACAGTTTTCGACTGCAAAGATGGTGATACCTTTTTTAAACCATGTTTTTTATCATGAACATGCCATATTTTCTGTAGATAAAATGGTTAATGAAATGTACCTGGAAATCAGGTTCAGTTGGTTGCATGATGTCTGAGCTGCTTTTGAAGAGAAATACACCTACCTGCTCACTAAGGGTGTAATCCTAAAAAGACTGACACCTTCTGTGATGGAAAGGAGGCTGTCTGGCCCCTAAAGGGAAGAGTGGTGGTAGTGGTGCTGCCTCATCCAATCAACTTTGGATGGCGGGATGGAGTGTTGGAGAGCTACACAGCAGGAGGAGTTCAGATCTGCCTCTTGAAGAAGAGGGCATTGGTAGTTTTGGGTCTGCCTCAGCAAAGAAACAGAGAGTTTGAAGGGTAATTCTGCCTGGTAGCTCAGCTCTACCTCTGTGAGACGTAGAGTACTTGACTGGTAGGCCTGTATCTGACGATGAGCAGGCCTTGTACCATTTAGTCTGACTCTTGGGAAAGGGCAGGCTGGTGGGGGTGGAATCCAGTGTGAGAGGATCCAACCTAGTGGCTAGTCAGGAAAAACCTCTTTGTGTCTGTAACACCCCCCTCTGGCTGTGGGTTCCCAGGTTAGAGTACTCACTCAGGCACCCGTTCTCAGGTCCATTCAGCAGAGATAACCTGGCTCAAAATATCAACTGTTTATGTGCAAGGGGACAACTCCTACAACCAACAACTACAGCTAACATACAAAAATGAAAACTGAAACAAGAGCTCCACCACAAAGGACCAAACAAAATCACACAGATATGGGGGGGGGGGGAAGCAAACCCAATGACTTTACACTTGCTACCTTAAGACCACCTAGTAACTGAGGAGGAAGGTTTATAGTTTAAAGCAAACCTGGTTTCCCAAAATCACAAGAGGCTGTGTGAATCCAGTCTAGGGGTGTGCAAGCGGCTATATCTGAGCCCCCCAAAAAATCTGAAAAATACCTTATCAGTATTTTCTGGCTATTCTTTCAGCTGGATATAGATTTGGGTTTTTTCCCAGCTATCCAAAATGGCCAAGTACCCCAAATCCCCAAAACATGTGGGATTTTTGGGGACCACTAGATAGTCAAAGTGTGTTTAAAAGGATTGCAGTCCCTTTAAATGCCTTCCAGGTGAATTTGTTGCTTGGAGAAGGTGTTTAAAGAGACTGAGCCCTTTAAATGCCTTTGGAGTTCACTTGTGGCTTGGAGAAGGCATTTGAAGAGAATGTGATCCCTTTAAACACCTTTCCCCCCTCCATTGAAACCAAATGGTTTCCATGGTCATGTGGCTGGCATAAGCTATTCTCTACATTTTTGATCAAAACAGATGTGGCTGTTAAGGATTAATCCAACATAATGGTTAGGAGACAGTGGGATGGATCCAGCCAGCTTTTTTTTACTCCATTTCACCCAATCCTCTTCCTTATCACAGCCTTCATCATACATGGCTTTTGCCCATTCAAGTCCCATTCAAATTCTTAGCATAGCCTTTTGGGGCGGTCAAAAAGAAAAACTGATTGGAGCCAACCCTGAGCTACCTGCAGGCAACTTTCAAATTGCAGTATAGCCATAGTCTCACCAGATGCCTTTAAGCTAGCCAGTGCCTCTCATTCTCAGCCCTCTTCTACTCTAATATGAAGACAATAATAGTCTACCTCGAAGGGTTGTACTAAGAGCTAATGAGTTAATTGATATGAAGTGCTTTTAGAAGAAGGAGTATAGATGTTTTGTTTACTACATTAATTAGAGAGCAGTCCTTAGCAGGTCTACTCAAAATTCCACTATACTCTATTCAATGGGCCTTACTCCCAGGAAAGTGTTCTTAGGGTTGTGATGTTATCTTGTGTTCCCTGAAAAACTCAAGGCAAGGTACAGAAATACATAGCAGATTTAATTTTTGAATATATTTCCTTCCTTTTTTCTTGGCAAACATGAGTCTATAAGATTGTTGTTGTTGCTCAGTCACACAGTCGAGTCTGACTCTTCACGACCCCATAGACCACATCATGCCAGGCCCTCCTGTCCTTATCATCCTCCAGAGTTTGCTCAACTTCATGTTCGTTGCATCAATAACACTGTCTAACCATATAATCTTTTGTTGTCCCCTTCTTCTTTGACCTTCAATCCTTCCCAGCATCAGGGTCTTCTCCAGTGAGTGCTCCCTTCTCATTTGGTGGCCAAAGTATTTGAGCTTCAGCTTCAGTATCTGGCCTTCCAGGGAACAGTCAGGGTTGATTTCTTTTAGGATTGACTGATTTGAT
>NW_015172580.1:167276-191243 GCF_001447785.1 Gekko japonicus
GTCACTGTCTGCAGTGATCTTGGATCCCAGGAACGTGAAGTCTGTCATTGCTTCCATGAGTTCCGCATCTATTTGCCAAGGAGAGAGATGGGGCCAGATGCCATGATCTTAGGTTTTTTGATGTTGAGTTTCAAGCCAACTTTTGCACTCTCCTCTTTCATCATCAGCAAGAGGCTCTTAAGGTCTTCTTCACTTCCTGCCATTAGAGTGGTATCATCTGCATATCTGAGGTTGTTGATGCTTTTCCCAGCAATCTTAATTCCAGCTCGTGATTCATCCAGGCCGCCATCTTGCCTGATGTACTCTGCATATAAATTAAATAAGCAGGGTGACAATATACATCCTTGTTGTACTCCTTTTCCTATGCTAAACCAATCAGTTGTTCCATATCCAGTTCTAACGGTCACTTCTTGACCCTTATACGAGTTTCTCAGGAGACATGTGAGGTGGTCTACAAGGTAGTATACAACAAATCTAAAACCATGTAATTAATAATGTCCTGCATTAAAAAAACAAAGCATTAAGCAGACCAAAATTAAGAGAACAAACAAAAAATATGAAGTACGAAAAACCTCTGAATTTAGAACTCAAAATCCCTCTGTCAGTATTAATCAATCTCAAAAGTTTAGTGAAATAAAACCTTTGTAGCCTAAAACCAAGATGCTAGCCAGGTGTCTGTCAGGAGGGTATTTCACCTTAAAGCCCTGTGCTTAAACTGTCATCCACCATCCTTCTGACAGTAGGTGAGTACAGAGCCTCAGTGGATGGCTGGGGGTTACAGGTTAAGGTGAGACTCCATCTTTCAGACAACTTTTGTAATGTTAACTTTTAATCTATACCACAAAGGGTGATCCTTTTGCTAATGTTATTTAACATCTATATGCGCGCCCTCGCCCAGTTAGCCAGGAGTTATGGGCTGGGTTGCCATCAATATGCAGATGACACCCAGCTCTATCTGTTAATGGATGTCCATCCACCGTCTGCCCCTGACATTCTGGCTGAGGCTTTGGATGCTGTGGCTGGATGGGCCAGTTGAAGCTTATGGAGGTCCTGTCAGGGGCGTAGACTTTCCAATTTCCCGGGAGGGGCTGGGGCTGGGCCAGAGGCATTGCTGTGTTAGGAGCAAGGGTGGCTGGAACCAGTTGCCCATGGGGGAGGCTGAGCCCGCCACCCTCACGAAGATTAAGCCTATGCCAGCAGATGCTTGGCAGTGTCCACACCAGTCACCTGGTTAGGTGGGGGGACAGATTCAGAGTGCACGCCCAACCAACGCCTAAACAGTACTGCCAAAGCTGGCAACATCAAGCATCTGTCTGGCAGGATGATCCTTGTGTGCAGGAATACATATGCAAGCTGCCAGTGTGTTTCTGGATCAGAACTACATGGGGTGAAATGAAATTACAACATCATGAAAGTCTACCTATTCCTCAGCAATAACTGGACTTCTTTACAATCCATCATTCTGCAGTGTACACCCCCCAAAAAAAATCAGCAGCAGAAAACTATAAACTTAGTTTCCATTCAATATTATTTTCCCTGCCCAAAATATTTACAAGTCCAACAAATAGGGCTAAACTCCACATTACACAAGCAACGTATGGCTGTTTTTCTTTAACATTCAAAAGTGGGTGTGGAATATTGGGTGACTGACATTAAGGCTGCATAGAAGGGATTTCATTGCTCTCTTTCTGCCTCTGCCCTACTGCAGCTATCAGGGAAACGGAGGGCAGGGAGTACCATGACCCTAGTCAGATGTTCCTTTCCTCTGTGATCGTTTTTAAATGTTAAAGAAAACACTAGCAGAGCCAGTCACAGCTCTCCCACGTATCATGGAGTCTGGCCATAAAATGAGAATCCATCCCCAAAGGATAAACAACATGAATGAATTTGACCCTGGACCTGTTCTGATGTTATTTTTGAAGTTGCACATCTTTGTGCAATAACTTGGCCACCTTGTCTTCATACAATGAGCTAGCTGTGTGAGTCATCCACCTACCAAGCCTAATAATATGCCAGGGAATCTCCCACAACCAGCTGACTTGTGATTGTGTTTTGATGTCTATTATTGTTTAAATTGTTTAATTTTAATTGTATTTATTGTATTATTTTATAATGTTACCTGCCCTGAGCCCACTTGTGGGATGGGTGAGCTATAAATATAAATAATAAACAAATGAATACATTTTGAGGAGAGGGAATTGGTAAACTCATATTTTCGGTCCCTTCCTGACTTGTATGGCATGGGTTTTTTTAAGGCAGGTAAAGGAAATTTCTCATCCATTAAATATAATCTTGGAAGCAGGCTGGATATATTTCTAGAGTTAACCTGTGTATGAAAGAGGTACCACAAAGCCCGCATCTAGCTGTCCAAGTCTGAATGCAGTAGAGCTTTTGACAGGGTTTCCCATGATGTTCTTTTTTGGTAAACAAATTTTTATTTTCTCAGGAATACAACATATAAAACATTTCATTCTATCAATTGTCTACCCCATTCCCAGTTCCTCCCCTCCCTCCAATGGCTTCCCACAATGCTTCCACCCCTGCTCCAAATTACTTCATATCATCAACAATATCAGTTTCTCATCATTACAATCTAAAGATAACATCGTTTGACTTAATATTGATCTAAACATATTAAGTTTCAGATGACACCAAATTGGGAGAATCAGTAAACACACCAGAAGATAGAGATAGGAATCAACAAGATCTGAACACACTGGAAAAGTGGGCAGATGTGAACAAGATGCAATTGAACAAGGATACATGCCGAGTTCTACATCTGGATAACAAAAATGAGGACCACGCATACTGGATGGGGTATTCTGGTAGCAGTATATGTGAACAAGATCTTGTGGTACAGGTGGACCATAAGTTAAAGATGAGCAACCAGTGTGGTGTAACAACAAAAAAAGGCTAATGCAGTCTTGGAGTGTATCAACAGAGGCATAACATCCAAATCACAAGATGTCATAGTCCTGCTCTACACTGCATTGGTCAGGCTGCACCTGGAGTATTGTGTGCAGTTCTGGAGGCATAACTTAAAAAAGGATGTGGACAGAATGAAGCAGGCGCAGAGGAGAGCAATGAGGATGATCAGGGGCCTGGAGACCAAGCCCTATCAGGAAAGACTGAGGGACTTGGGAATGTTCAGTCTGGAGAAGAGGAGGTTGAGGGGAGACATGATTTCTCTCTTTAAGTATCTGAAGGGCTGTCACTTAGAGGAGGGCAGGGAGCTGTTCCTGTTGGCAGCAGAGGAGAGGACTCACAATAATGGGTTTAACTTAAGGGTGGGAGTGCTCCCTTCTCATTTGGTGGCCAAAGTATCTGAGCTTCAGCTTCAGTATCTGGCCTTCCAGGGAACAGTCAGGGTTGATTTCTTTTAGGGTTGACTGATTTGATCTCTCAAGAGTCTTCTCCAGCACCATAATTTGAAAGCATCTATTCTTCGGCACTTGTCCTTCCTTATGGTCAAACTCTCGCAGCCATATATTACTACTGGGAATACCATTGCTTTGACCATACGGACTTTTGTTGGCAGGGTGATGTCTCTACTTTTTATTATGCTGTCTAGGTTTGCCATCGCTTTCCTCCCAAGGAGCAGCTGCCTTTTAATTTCTTAATTCCGGCTTGTGATTCATTCAGGCTGCCATTTTGCCTGATGTACTCTGCATATAAATTAAATAAGCAGGGTGACAATATACATCCTTGTTGTACTCCTTTTTCTATGCTAAACCAATCAGTTGTGGTACTCCACACCAAGTAGGTATCGCGGGGAGACCCTCTCACCAAGCACCACCCTCTGTCCTCAATCATGGAGAAAGGAGGAGAACCATTGTAAGGCAGTGCCCCAAACTCCCACATCAGCTAGGCAGTGGGTCAACAGATCATAGTCGACCATGTCGAATACTGCCATTAGATCTAATAGGAAAAGCCCTGATCTACTCCATTATAGACACATAATTTCTCTCCCCTCCCACTAATTAGTTGATTTAATGTAACTGTATTTTATCTGAGTTTTTCAAATTTGCACATTTATAAACTACACGTAAATAGAAGGGCGAAGTACATTTATTTTATGGGGATGGTAATGATAATGCTGCCTAAAAAACAACCATCAATCCAAGAAATGTTTGTTGAAAATTATATCTAAAGCAAAACCATATAATCGGTGGCAGATAATGGATGGATGGGCACGAGCCAAAAATAAGTCATTGTTGTACACCTGGGAGTTTTATGAATTGGGAGAGAGAACTTCGGCATGCAACGTTTCCCACGGCCTTCCATTTGGTGGCCTTGCACTTGAAGTTTTGATTGCAACCAGATCAGAATTGATGGGCATGATTCACACTTCATTTCCCTCGCTTGGAGTCTCTTGGTTTCTAGAGGTAGCAGCTAAATTTCAAAACCTTTCCCTATCACTTGGATGCTGAAAAAACAACTGCGAATGCATAAGAAGTTCATTCTCAGCTCATATCCCCCACCCCCACCCCCACTTCCACGTCCTCCTCTGTCTTTCTTGCCTAAGGTTGCCATCTCTGGGCTGGGAAATTCGTGGAAATTTGGGGACAAAGCCTGGGGATGGTGAGATTTGGGGAGGGGATGGAACTCAGTGAGGTACAATGCCATAGAATCTATCCTCCGGAGCAGCCATTTTCTGGGGGAACTGATCTCTGAAGTCTAGAGATCAGTTATAACCCTGGGAGATCTCCAGGCCCCACCTGTAGGTTGGCAGCCCTATCCCTACCCTTTTCTCTCCACAGCACGTCCTGGAAATCCTCTCTGCAGCCCCACATGACCCTGTGCTATGAGTCTCACGTAGAGTTTGTTCTTGTACTCTTTTTCTCGGTGAGTAACAGACGTTATGACTTAAGCCCCTTGACTCTCAGTGGGAAAGACACATTGCTAATAAAGTTAAAAAAATAAATATACCTGTCTAATTCTTCAAGTGGGTTACATCACCAAAAAGGGTAAATCTGAGAAAGAAACAGGTTAAAAGAAAGGAATCATGGTAATAATTTCTTCTGTAATTCCTTCAGTAAATGCCACAAAGCTGGTAAAATTGCATATTGCCAAAGATCTGTATAGGCGTTGTACAGACTTCATTGAAAAAAAAGGAGGCTGTCGTCCAATAAATCTAAATCATCATCATCATCATCATCATCATCATCATCATCATCATCATCATCATCATCATCATCATCATCATCATAATCATCATCATCAAGCATTCCTATGGTACTTTAGATTGTTCCAAGTACTTCACAGGCATTATTTCAGTAATCCTTACAATAACCCTGCAAAGTAGGTGAGTTTCAAAAACAGGAATGCTCTGGAGTGATAACAGATTATTATCCCTAAACTGTAGCTGAAACATGACTTGTGTAAGGCCACTAGTGAGTTCCTACCCACAAAGGATTCTGAGAGCTTCACATGTATCTAGCTTGCTGCCTGCGTACAAGAAAAAAAGTGCTTGCGAGTTCCGAAAAAGAAAAGTGCAATAAGATAGAGGGAGTTTAACTTTGTGCACACCGTGCCTTTCTCTTCGAGGGCTGCATTGCCAGTGACTAGCCTGCAACCTTTTGCATGTATCCTATGGACTGACATGATTTTGAAGCAGGTTGCCCATGGGTATTATGTGGCTTGTGAGGATCCTGTTCAACCCAGATATAGTTAAGAATATAATGTGGGTTTTTTTGTTCCCTCCTTGTCTGAAAAGCAATGATAGCAGCATATTTTGCAAATTCTTTGGCTGTCAGACCTCAGCTTGGCCCTCCGTACCTCCAAGCTTCTAACAGTCAAGTGTGTCCTCTGTCAGCTGCTGATGCCCCATCTCCTCCAGCATTTGGAATGGTCACCTGGGAGCTCCTGCCCCCCTTCTAGTGCAAGGTTTTCAGCCATATGGAATAGCTTCATGTGGGAGTCAGGAAGGGTCCCATCAACCTCCCTGTCAACAAGCTCTGCTGGATTTGTGTCGGTGTCAGTGTTTAAGAAGAAAGTGCTCTGTGGTCAGAGCCTGGAGCGATCCTGTTCTCTTTAATCAAAACCCTGGCACCTCAAATCAATCAGCTTATATTACTGTCCCCGCAGATGATTTGGGGGCATATTGGTTAAAAGAAAAGAGTAATGGAAAGCACGGTAAAGGGTGGTTATGTGTTTTAATCAGTTTTAGATAACAGCAGGTTTTAGTTCTGAGAGTATGCAGCTTTTCTGTCAGTAGGCAAATCTGGCAAAGGCCCGCTTATAAAGTCAGATGGCAAAGGGTGGCGGGTATGTGTGGGCTGCATGTTAAGCTAAACATGCCTACCTGTGTGCATGCAGTATAAACAAAGGAACAAACCATTTCCACAATACGCCATTGTTTCCTCAGTCATATGAAGGGGAGGGGCTGTGGCTTGGTGGAAGAGCCTCTTTTTTGCATAGATCCAGAGGAGTTAGCTGTGTTAGTGTGTCGCTGCAAAATAGTAAAAAGTCCAGTATCACCTTTAAGACTAACGATTCTTTATTGTAGCATAAGCTTTCGAGAAACACAGCTCTCTTCATCAGATGCATCATCTTTTTTGCATGCTGAAAGAACCCACTTCAATCCCCTGTGAAAGACCTCAGCCTGAGAACCTGAAGAGCCACTGCCAGTCTGAGTCGGCAATACTGACCTTGATGGACCAATGGTCTGATTCAGTATAAGGTGGATTTATGTGTTTATGAAGTTTTTTAAAAAGAGCTTTTTCTCCCAAACCACACACAAAATGTTCGAATTTCATCATCATCAACTGTGGGGCTCCCATCATTGCCAATTTTATTAGCCTATGAGGAATTAAAATGATTTGACATGGTAGGGTCTTGCCCACACTGTTCTAAAAATCCTCCTCTCTCTTATTTCTTATTCCTTCTTTTTGGATCAGCCTCTTTTAACAAGGGCTCTTTTCACACCGAGGTTTTCCGGTGGTTTGGGTGCTAAACTGTGATGTTTTCCCCTCTGAAATTCCTCATGGTGTCATTTTCCATTTGTTGTCTCTCCGTGGTTTCCTCCTCCTCCTCCTCTGTGAGCAAGGGTAGTGAGAGGATGAAGAAACCATGGGAAGACAACAAATGGAAAATGATGTTGTGAGGAGGCTCGGAGGAAGAAACATACTGCAGTTCAGCTCCCAAATGGTAAGAAAAACTTCTGTGTGAAAAGACCCAATATCTCTTAGGCACGGAAGCCCTCCAGTGCATCCTGTGCCACACGCCTTTGCCTACACCCCTAAGTTCCCCTTTTTTGTAGCTTTCTTATGTGGAACCCTGCAGCCTTCCCCCCTTCCCTCTCTCTGCCGGGCAAAGAGAAGAGATCAGAAGGGGAGGAATGGAGGTTGAATGGGCTGCCTTCCCTTCTATGTACTGTCCCCATTAGGGGTGCCAGGTGGGAGACCTCCTGATCAGGACTCCTGGGCCCCCACTGCTGCTCCATGGAGCCCCAAGAGCAAAATGGTGATGGTGGTGGGGACAGCATCACACCCGGGGGTCATTTCCTGCAGGAGTGCAGAGGAGCGGAGCTCCGGCAGTAAAGAGCCCAGGGGGCGGGCACATGCAACAAGCCCCACCCCTTGCTCCCAGCAGCCTTCAGTCAGAGCAAGAAGCTGCAGAGCCCCCCCCCCAGTTCCCTGGTCCAAAACAGTCCAGTGGCACCTTTAAGACCAAGTTTTATTCAGGTACAAGCTCTCCCTCCTCTGTGAGGACAGAGCTGCATGTTCCCCCACCCCCCATAGTTAGCAATCCAAAACAGTCCAGTGGAGCCTGAGCGGTGGGTGTTGCCTTCTGACACACTTCCGGTGGTGTCAGGGGGTGTGCCATGTGCAAATAAGTTATGCTAATGAGTTATGCTAATGAGCTCCTGCACCTCTTTTTCTACCAAATGATCCCTGATCACACCAATGACATGATGTCATTACCACACTGGTGCAACACTCTAGGATTCACCCAAAATTCTATGGTACAACCATAGAGGATCACCCATAACATGGCGACATCACTCCCAGATGACACAGTGTTGATTGAACACTGATTACATTGTCGCCACTCCCACCGGTTTCCAGCATTCCTCTGGCAGCCCTACTGCCTGTTGCCTTAATACGTATTAAATCTGTTCCAAGAAGTACATACATAAAAAGAAAGCTAGACATTCTGATGTGGCAATATATATATATATATTATTATTTTATTAAGAAAAACCATAATGGGGCAGCAATGAAAACAGGCACAATACAAAACAAATGTAACACAAACATATCACATTAAAGATAAACATAACCCATTACCAATACTATCAGCTTAACCGTACTATAACCGCCTAACCGCTTTACACGTAAACGGTGCATTAAAAAACAAAATATAAAGAAATGGTGATTGATCATGAAAAAAGTTAGATGAACACTGCCAATACATGTGTAACGAATGGCTATATTTAAAATCGTAACCAGGAAATGTATGCCTCTTTGGAAGGAAGAATGTCCTTTTCTGACATAAAATTGAGAGCCCTTGACCAAATTGCAACAAATCGTGTATAAGCCCTGGATGTTTCAACATTGGCAATATATTTCATCCTCCTTTTATTCCATGAATGATATATTTCTAAACCAGCTTTAATTTTTCAAAACCTGATCACATTTCATACCTTTCTCTCTGTTAATTGCATACCTGCTATTTAGAACTATACTGTTTATGGAATTCATCACGTAATCAGATTCACCTGTTCATCTTCATTACATAGCCTATAGTGCAATCCTAAACAGAGTTATGTCCTTCTAAGCCCATCTAAACCAATGGACTCAGAAGGGTGTAACTTTGTTTAGGATGGCACTGTCAGGAAAAGAAACATTTGCCAGGCTTCTGACATTGCAGGCTTGACTTCAGTTGTCAGGTGTACTAGATTCACTCAAGTGTTTTCTAAATATTGGTGTTATGACAATCCTCTATCTTAATACAACTGGCATGTTCATTATTCTCAGTCTCAGTCGCACTGCAGATTTACATGATGTTTACATTGTAGGACATGTAGTAAAGAAATGCTGTTGGAGACAGGAACTGGGGCTGTAAATGAGTCTTTCTTGCTGTGGATGTGGTATACCATTTGTGTCCTTGAAAAAGATGGGCCTTTGGCCTGATCCAACATTAGCGTCTCTTATGTTCTTATGCCCCAGCAATGTCAACTGGCCGAGATTTTGTAAAAAATAAATAAATAATAATTTAATTATAACCAATTAATAAAAATCCTTTTTGGTAGTGTGAATATAGCACTGGGACAAATTGAACTTGGGTTCTGGACTAGTAGCTCACTCCAGAGTTTAAAACACAATTTTAGGAATTTATTACAAAAATAGACAAAATATAAAAACATACAAGTAAGCAACAGAGTGTACAATGGGACAAAGACAAAACAACAAACCTATTTAACTAACCTCTAGACACTGACCCTAAGCGGCTTACAGCTCCAAGGCTCCAGCAGATGTTTTGAATAGCAGTCCAACTTGAATAGCAGTCCTTCCAGCAGCAGATAATGCAGGAGAGTGGAAGTTCAGAAGAGAGTGAAGGTCCTTCTTCCAGCTTCACATGCTCCTTACAAGTCTGCATCCATCAGCATGATGTTAGCTTCTCTCTGTGTCACATCATCATCATGTATCCTCTGACTTCCTCACCCTTGCCCTATCTCCCTTATAAATAAAAGCCGAATGGTGGTGTCACTTCTCTAGAACATTCCACACACTCCAAAATCAGTTCGCTCTCTGATCTGTCATTCAGAGGGTCTCCCTATCCACTGGCTGCTTTGCCTGAGTCCTGCCTCCAACATTCTAAACATTTTGCTGTTCCTCTCCCCCCCATAGCCAATCAGAACACAGAGATTATTTGCATATGCAGCCTCACTGGCCTTTGCCTCGGAACACAGAGGTCGTTTGCATATGCGACTTGATTGGCTTTTGCCTCTAATATTCTAAACAGTTTTCTGTTCTGAGGTAAAATGTGTCCAATCTCCAGGTGAGGGCTGGAGAGCACTCAGAATTACAACTGCTTTCCAGATGGCAGATATCAGTTCCCCTGGAGAAAATGGTGGGCTCTGTATCCTTATATGCTGCTGAGGTGGCCCCTGTATGACAGCCAATGTGACGTAGCAGTCAGGACTTCAGAGCACGGGAGAGGCTGCATGTGTGGGGGGGGTGGAAAAGCTGAAGAGTGAGGGGGAAATAAAGGTAGGTTGATGATTGGCTGGGAAGGAGATAGGCTTGCCAACTCCAGGTGGGAAATTCCTGGAGATGTGAGGAATGGAGCCTGGAGAGAAGAAGAAGAAGAGAAGAAGAGATTGGATTTATACCCCGCCCTTCACTTGGAGTCTCAGAGCGGCTTACAAACTCCTTTCCCTTCCCCTCCCCACAACAGACACCCTGTGAGGTGGGTGGGGCTGAGAGACTCTTTCCGTTACTTGTTACTTGCCCTCTGGTCTTCCCCAGTAGCATATTGGACACCTTCCGACCTGAGGGGCTCATCTTCCGGCGTCATATCTTTTAGCCTTTTGATACTGTCCATGGGGTTTTCTTGGCAAAAATACTGGAGTGGGTTGCCATTTCCTTCTCCAGGGGATCACGCTTGGTCTGAGTTCTCTGCTGTGGCCTGTCTGTCTTGGGTGGCCCTCCACGGCATAGCCCACAGCTTCATCAAACCACGCAAGCCCCCTCGCCACAACAAGGCAGTGATCCATGAGGGGGCATCTCCTCTTAATCTGGCCCTAATTCCAGTTTTCACCCCCCCCTTACATTTTGTAACAATGTACAGGTTTAGCAGAAGTTTGGGTGCTGCATGGATGACTGGGAGTCATGAGGGGAAACCAGATTATCAGAATAGCTTGTTACATCTCGTTACCAACAGCAGTGGTCACCTGCTGCCAGTCTTTCTGCTTCCAGAGCAGGGCAGGTCAGAACTAACTGCAGCATATTGTCAAAACGTCCCTTCTTTCTCTTCTTGTCATCTCAAATTAATAGGGAATCTTAATTCACGTACATACACAAAACTCCTTTTACTGCTAGCTACACATGTGCTTCTGACATATTTGGTATTCATTAGGGAGATAATTTCTATAGTAATTAGTAATGGAAAGAGGCATCTACCTATTTATTGGGTAAAACAAAACTAAAGCTTTAAGTGGGGTTAGTTTAGGGTTATCGAATATTTAAAGATAACTGAGGGATTTATAATAGCAGATATGTTATTAAATGCTTTTCAAGCAGGCAATGGCCCTGCGGGATCCGATGCCCCCTGGCGGCTCATTGGATGAGCTTGTCGAGGACTGGTAAACCTGACTCTTGGCAGCCATTAATGTGATCGCTCCCCAATGTCCTCTGCGCCCCCGCTCCAAACTCGCTCCATGGTATACTCAGGAGCTGAGATTGATGAAGCGGGAGCTTAGGCAGCTAGAGAGACAGTGGCATCATGCTTGGGACGGAGTGACAAGAGCATCCTAAAGGACGTTTATGAGATCCTATGAAATGGCAGTCAAGGCTGCGAAAAGAGAATATTATATGGCCACGATTGCATCTGCGAGCTCTCACCCAGCCCAATTATTTAAAACAATTCGGTCTCTTACTACACTGCCACAGGGCAGATCAAACAATAAGGAATTGGAGACTGGCTGTGAGGCCTTTGCGAGCTATTTTGCAGATAAAGTCCTGTCACTTCGCCACGACCTCCCCACCACAGTTGAGACAGTAACAGAACTTGAGACTCCATGTGCATCTTCTGGTCAAGTTCTGGATTATTTCAGTCCACTCAGCCTAGAGGAGGTAGACAAATTGCTCTCATCTGTTCCCCCAACCACTTGCAGCCTCGATCCGTGCCCATCATGGCTAGTTAAAGCCGACTGTGATGGGTTGCAAGGTGCACTAAGGGAGATCATCAATAAGTCCCTCGCTGAGGGCCTGTTCCCTAGTGCACTAAAGGAGGCAGTGGTCCACCCTCTCTTTAAAAAACCCATCCTTGGATCCGGTTGAATTAGCTAACTACCGGCTGGTATCCAATTTGCCCTACTTGGGAAAATTGATTGAGAGGGCGGTGGTGATTCAGCGGCAGGCTTTTTGGATGACACCTCCGTCTTAGATCCCTTCCAGTCCAGTTTCTAACCAGGCCACAGGACAGAGATGGTCCTGGTCACCCTCACAGATGACCTTCAGAGGCATCTGGATCGAGGCGGAATGGCAGTGTTGTTGTTAGACCTGTCAGCGGCGTTCGACACGATCAACCATCAGCTATTGATCCACCACCTTGCCGACATGGGGATTCAGGGGTTTGCCTTGCAGTGGCTTTCCTCGTTCCTTCAGCTCTGTTTTTTTTGTTTGTTTGTTTTTGTTCCTTCAGCTCTGTTGTTGGATGGCCAGTCAGACTCTAGTCCGGGAGATCTGGACCTGGCGTTGAAAGCCGTGACTGGTTGGCTTAGACTGAGTTGATTGAAATTGAATCCAATGAAGACGGAGGTCCTGTGCCTGAGTCAGAGTGGGCCAAGATTAGGGATCTCTCTCCCAACCTTCGATGAGGTGCCATTGGTGCCAGCACCAGAGGTTAGGAGTTTAGGAGTGCTCCTGGATGCCTCCTTAACGATGGAGGCCCAGATAGCAGCCACTGCTAAGTCTGCCTTTTACCACCTGTGGCTGATTAAGCAGTTGGTTCCCTTCCTTGAACGCAGTGACCTGGCAACAGTGATCCACGCAATGGTCACCTTGAGATTGGATTACTGCAATGGTCTCTACATGGGGCTGCCCTTGTCCCAAATCCGGAAGCTGCAGTTGGTGAAAATGCAGCGGTGAGGCTGTTGTTGTGTCTTCCTGTGCGGGAACACATCCAGCCTGCTCTAAAAGCACTGCACTGGCTGTCAATAGCATACCAGATTTGGTTCAAGGTGCTGGTTCTTACCTTTAAAGCCCTATATGGTCAGGGACCTGCTTACCTGAGGGACCGCCACTCCCCACATGTTCCCCAGAGAGCACTAAGATCTTGGTCCCAACATCGCTTGGCCCTTCCAGGCCCTAAAGAAGCCAGGCTAGCTGTGACAAGGGCCAGGGCCTTTTCTGTGACACCCCCGCACTGGTGGAAAGAGCTCCCGGAGGACATCAAGGCCCTGTGGGACCTTGCACCGTTCTACAGGGACTGTAAAATGGAGCTCTTCCACTAGGCTTTCAATTAGTGGGCCGCCGTTACCATTGTGGCCCTGGTCCTTAACATCAGCATCAAAGTAATATCAACTACCCTGGCAAGGAACCTGAAATACGGCGATTGTTGTCATCTGGATGCTGAAGAAAGCTGCCATTGTTTACTATTTGCATTGCTAGCACTTTCTATTTGTTGTGGTTTTAACTGTTTTATCTGTTTTAATATATATTGTTCAATGTATTTTTATATATATGTCTGTAAGCTGCCCTAAGCTTGCCTTCATGGGGAGGGCAGGGTATAAATCAAATGAATAATTTTTTTTTTAATTGTATTTTCTAACTTAGGCAGTCTTTATGTACCTTGAGATATCAGACACCTGGGGGGGGGGAGTAAAGGGTGGAGATGCTAATTTTTTCTTAAGGGCTGTGATTATGTGTGTTATAGCTTTGGAATTACTCTCGGTTCAGTCAGATAAGCTGGTTTTGTCAGCAGAAGTGATGATTGGCGGGCACTCTTCACCTTTGAAAGTAACTGCAAATAAAAAATTCCCCTTCGGAGGGCCAAAAAAAAGAGAGAGATATCAGACACAATACACACAACTTAATAATAAAATAAAGTTATATTTTTAATATCTGGACAAAAACAAAGCCCAAACTGGACAATATATGACTATTTTTTTCCTGAATTTCCTCAGCACAATTTAATACACTACAAATGCAGAGAAATCATATACAGCCAATAGCACAATTCTTAATTGATTCAACAATATTTAATATATTTCTGACACAGACAAAAATATACATCTCTTAACAAATAGCCACAAATTCTACCCTGTTTAAATAGCAGGCTTACATTTATATAGTGACTAGTTGCACACTTCACTCAGTTGAATTAGCTTGTTGGGTAGACAGATAACTGACCATTAAAATATTTTAAATATATTTCAAATCTTGACTGTACTCTATGAAAATAAAAGACTAAATCTGATTGTTGCTATATTTAACTTATTTGAAGTTTACATTCAGTTCATCTATTATGATTTTGTTTATAATAATAATATATGTATGTATATATATTAACCTCTATTGGCAAGGAGAGACAAAATAATGTTATGGTTTATTTAGACAAAAGTCTCTGGGCATGGTGGATTACAGCATAGACTTGTGGTCATCATATCCTATTCAGCTGCTGTTCCGAAACAATTCTACCAGATTTATAGTTGTAATAACCATAGCCTGCTGACAGATGTAATAATTTCCCTCTTTAGACACACACACACACACAGAGAGAATATTTTATGTGAATGAATAAATAAATGCATAAATATGTGTACATACTACATTCAACTTTTTATATGTACATATTAAAATATCAGCAGACCACATTTTTCAGTGTAATTTTTGATAACTTCTGGTATCTAGAAAAAAATGAAACTTAATGCAGGAATTATCTTTCAGCCTTTGTCCGCATGAGTTGTAATTTCTGTATCATCTACAGGGCATAAAAAAGCATCCACATACAAAAACTGTAACTGGCTCAGACACTTCAGTTTGGGTCTCGGCATCAGATTGTAGATTTGCTGTGCTCTGGCTAATGCTGAAATTCACTCACACAATAATGATAATTGACAGGACTAGGGAGCCTAATGAACTGTGGACCCACCACTTTTGAAGATCACTTGTGTAAAACTTGTATTGCAAAACACTGACACCTTTTTACTCCTATCTGGACTATGCTACTTTGGACCCATTGGTCTGAAATAATGTATGACAGGTTTCTCACATTCCATCCATAATGGCTGAGCCATGATAGCTGGAATGTGAACATGTGAACTGAATGAGGATTACTGAGAATTACCACATGAGAAATTTAACATGTAAACTTAACCACAGTTTTACCCTAGAAACCTGTCTTGCTAATGAGTCATCTTAGATTTTCCAGTTTCACAGAGGATGGCATGACACTGCTTCCCAACAGAACTTCCATAATGATTCATATATGAATGACTATAAAAACGAATAGTTTGGGTGTGATTCTTTTCATGTCTAATTTTTAAAAAATATTCTTCATTATACACTTCATTATTCCATTCTGGAACTACTTATTAGTCAACTTTGGGTTGTCTTTTATAGACATTCTGCTGATGGAAGGGGAAGAAGGGACCAACTCACCCATCATGCAAAGGGTTTCATCTGGAAGTGTCTCTCAATCCCCATCAGTGTATTTACATGGGTCAGGAAGTTCAGAAGACCCTGTTGGATCAGACCAGTGGTCCATGTAGTCCAGTGTCCTGTCTCACACAGTGGCCAACCAATTCCTCTGGAGAGCCAACAACTCGGCATAGAGGCAGAGACCTTCTCCTAATGTTGACTACTAGCACTGATACTGAGAAGTTTACTGCCTCTGATAGACCTGCCCGCCCATGAATATAATCCCCTTTTAAAGCTGCCTATGCCTGTGGCCATTCCTACATCCTCTGGCAGTGAAGTTGCCTGGGTAAGGAAAAGGCAGGGAAAGACGCACTCCTGCTGGTGGAATGTCTGTAGGTTATAGATGATGGTCTCTTCACCCATACTTTTCCATGGCTGAGCAACAGTAGGAATATTTGTTGGGAGTGGATACAAAGCAATGGAATTCCTTGGGCAGCCATTATTTCATTCTGTATTCTAAGACTGAAAGGAAACTTGGCAAGCTTCCCTATGGCTTAGATGTTAAATTTAATTTGGTAAGATTAAAATTTTGCTTATATACACAACATACTCTACCACACTGAAAATATTCACAAGAAAGAGAGGGCATATGAGAGAGAGGTAGAATAAATTGCCTTTAGTGTTGTGGTTCACAAATAGAAGTGAGCTTTAACAGCTTTTATTGTAAATGGCAACATAGAGAGAATGGGAGGGGGACATCAAATTTTATGCACATATCAGATTAAAATCCTGCCAATGGAGCTACACACAGACGCACACAAATACACACACACACACACACAATGTAGTTAAATTTGTAAAAGTTGCATTGGTAGAATGGATGCAAACAAAAAAAACCAGCCAGCACACAAACGGCTTCTTCCTTTAGCAGCAAAGTTTTTACTTACATATTGAATCTTCTGCTATAATCCATAACTTTACCAAAGTTAGTGGGTTATGTCTCCAGGTTACTGTTTATTTGGTTTGTCTTCTAAATTTGTTACAGAGAACTTAAGATACAATGCTGCAAAGCCAACATTATGTGTTCCATTGATTTCAGTGGTAGACTCAAGCGTGTACAGAAGTGTCTTCTTGAAATCATTGGGATTTAAAAGTGTGCATTCCCTTGAAATGATTTGCATAATTTAGAAAGGGCATTTGGTGCTACCCACTTTGGATTGTACCATTTCGGAATGCAGGTGGGCCACTGCTGGCTGGAAAACACACAGAAAACTAGCACAGCATGGACAAGACTGGGCCAGAACTCTGAGGTGCTTGTTTCTAGGAGGTATCCTTGAAATGTGAACAAATTTGTATTCTGATGTGGGCCAGTCCTGAAAGGGCACCATCACATATTTTTTCATAATGCATCGATTGGCTATTAGGACACATGGGGAGAGCAGCAGTGCTCAATAGTGTAAACACTATCCTGGGCAAAATAGCATGAGTAATGGACTGTACAGCCTCGTGGACTAAATGAAGCACCTTGCGTATCTAAAATACAAATGCTGAAACTGCAGATTCCATTCTCAACAGTGTGGATTGCTGAACTTGGTTATACATCAATGCTTAGTCTTCAACAGATCCTTAAAACAAAGGAAGTGCAGCCTCAGAAGAAAATTCCCTACATCCAATCCTTCAATTATTGCTGTAAAAGCTGTTTATACCTTTAATTTGTCCTCTACTGGTGGTTACAACTTAGAGGTAGAGAAAACACACACACACACATTATATATAGAGTGCACCAGAGAATAAGAAAGTAAGACTTTAGCTCAGTTCATAGATCTCCTGGAAGGCATGGATGGAAATCCTCTGCTGGGTTTTATTTGGGGGGGGGGAGATTCTGAAGCAGGTAAGGGTCTTCTTTCTGCCAGCACTCAGAACTATCCATGCATTTAAGAGGATTTAGGAACTTGAGTATAGATGATCAAACTACTTTGCAAGTCTGCATGCTGTTTGCTTCAAGAGGTCTTAAATGTACACAGTAGGTTCATGAGCTCTTTCTTTCCCAAGGACAGTAAGACCACATTTAACCAAAGGTGTTTTAGCCTGGGGCTGACACACAACACGTGATTTGAGTCACTTGAATACATAAATGAGAACAATTTACCAAGAATTATACTGCCCCCACCTATGCAGGGTTACATGAGAGGCACACAATGAATTCATGATGTGGACATTGGATAATGTACTGTAGGTTGTAATCAAGCAGTTAAGTAATGAGCAATAATCACCTTGGGGAAAAAAGATGAGCAGAAGCCCAGCATGATGCATCTGCTGTTGGGCTGTACCATTTCAGACTACACGTGGGTACCTTAGAAATGTGAATGGTTCCCATCATAAAATATTCCTATACATACAAAGTGACCATTTCAGACAAAAGGTTCAAAGCTGTCCTTCCCCAATATGCTAGTATTGTGTCTATAAGGAATATCTTATGTGCATTCAAACATTCATTACTCCTCGTAGCCGGAAATGATAAAACAGCCTAGCAGCAGATATCACACGAGGCTAGTAGGGATAAATTGCTTTTTATTTCATTCCCCATGGAATGCTGACCATTATTACTGAACAGCTGTAGCTGAATTTCATAGGAATTTGAATACAAGCTTCCACTCCCCCAATATGACTTTACATTCCTCGTTTCAAACATTCCTTTCTCAAATAAAACTTTTATGCTCTGTCTCGTTCAAAAGCTGGCGGAACAAGAAATTTTCCAGTCCCATCTGACACACCTTATAATAAAACATAACAGTTAATTCCTGCTTCTAGAAATTAACTTAGAGAATTGTGCAGGGATGCTTTGATCCCCTTCTTTTCCGCAACTAAATGGCCCCAACATTTCTTTGTGGCATACCCTGTTGCCCTGTAGGGGATGTGAAAGAAATGCTTCCCTTCAGTTGGGTCACTGTCAATTATCTTCTGCATTGGATACGTCTGGGCTTGAATCAACATCACTGAAGGCCTCTCGGTTTGTGAACGTGGTGCTCAGAGTCAAACTGTGCCGAGGGTTCACAGGGGCCAGCTCGTTGAGAATTATATTGTCATTTTTCACAAGTGTCGTCTTGTCCATGTTTTCCTTACTATGTTTTGCAACAACAGCATCCAGGAAGTCAACTTTTGGTGGCAAAGTGCCACTTTCAAACAAGTATTTCGCTAGGTAGGATACTCCAATGTTAGTGAAGAATGAGGTGAGCATAGCCAGAGTCTTAAAGGGAAATCTCTGAACGTAAATGTCATCGTCATCTTTGTACCAGCCGGGATAGAAAACCAAGGGCTGCAAGTACAGATATGGTTCGCCTCCTGTAATTCGAAGTATAAAACCAAAGAAGTATCCTGCAATAGCACCGTAGGTGTTGGTTCCTTTGATGAAAAGAACACACAAGAGCTGGGGGAAGATGATGATGTAAACTAGGTCAGAGCTCAGATACCAGAGTCCATAAACTGACTTGGCAAGCAAGGCCATTGCTGTCGCTGACGCTCCAAACAAGAAAATGGTGATCCGCATGACCCAAACTATTTCCTTGTCTGATGCCTGTAAGACAGAGTGTTGCTTTGGTTTGCATGTCTTCTACTAACTTTCTTTAACCACAATCACAGGACTATACAAATTCAGCTAGAGTAAAAATGGATTTATAATAAAGCAATAATCTAGGATATACACGATCAAATTAATCTGGTAAAATCCTGATCATTGGTAAACCCCCTCTCCAAAGCCAACCATACGAAGACACAGAGATGCAGGACTCATTCTTTTACTGGAACTCATGCATAATACTAGTAGACCCTGATAATTCAGCCAAGATGGTTGTTCGGAAAGACTACAAGTATCCCTCTCCAAGTACTGTATCCTTTCACATGAACCCATGTAGCTGTCCTATTGAATCACCGGTTCATCAAGTTCAGTGTTATATACAGCAGACTGGCGGAAAAAGGCTGATCCTTTCAACTGGAGAGGGCAGATATTAAACTTGGGACTTTCTGCAAGCCAAGAAGATGTTCTACCACTGAGCCATGGTCTCTCCTACTTCACTGGAGATAGGTGGGGGAACTTAATGTTTGAAATGCATCCCTGTTAATTTTCCCTTGCATAGACAAAACTGGCATGTCAAGAAGAAGACTGGCTAAAATTCTTCTTCACTGAAACAGTAGGAAGTTAGGTAGGTTTGGACAGCATTCAGTGATTCTATAGCTCAATCACTTTTTGTAATAGTACATTCCCACGTAGGCTGTACAATAAAGTATTTTTGAACACAGACTGCAGTTTTTAAACTATCCTATATGATATGGACTATTTTAAAACATATTATGGAGGGATAAGAATGTCTAATGGTGGATAAATATGTCCAGGTCTGCACATATCACTTGAGGGGGGGGGGAGCCTAGCTTTAGTTGATGTTCAGCTGAATCAGTCTGTGCATCCACCGGCATGAAACTGGTCTATCAAGGGACTTTTCCACACCAGGTCTTTGGTCCAGCTTGGCTTCTTAACTGCATCAGTTTCTCTTCTCCTTTGCACACAGTGTCATTTACCAGGCTGTTGGCCTCCTAGGGTCTTAGGTCTTTCACATCACCAACTACTTAATACCCTTAAAGGGGGTTGCTGGTGATTGAACCCGGGATCTTCTACATGCAAAACAGCTGCTCTACCACTAAGCCACAGCCTCTCCCCTACTACCAGCAAAGGAAGATTGAACTCTCAAAAGCTTAAGCCCCCAATCTTGTTGGTCTCTAAGGTGCTACTGAAGCTAAACCTGCTACTGCAGACCAACATGGCTGCCCTCTGAAACTATCCCCTACCACCATTGAGTAAGTTCAGCTTTTGGCAAGCTCATGTCTATGGGGTGGGGGGAGAGAGCGAGAGAGCGAGAGAGAGAGAGAGAGAGAGAGAGAGCGCTTGGCATAGGTGGGGCTAGAAGTCAGCATCAGTGTTCCCTCTAAGCTGAGTTAGTGTGAGCCAGCTCACAGTTTTTTAGCCTCCAGCTCACAAATATTTGTCTTAGCTCAGGAAGGATGGCTCCAGGGCAAACTAATTTATGCAGTAGCCAAATCACTTGCTCACAACTTTAATGCCAGGAGCTCACAAAGTAGAATTTTTGCTCACAAGACTCCGCAGCTTAGAGGGAACATTGGTCAACATCTGTTAGAAGTTGGGCTAAAAGACTTGCCACATTTTTCAATGTGACATTGCCTATTCGTTGTTATGGCTTGTTCCTATGCACCAGTTATCCAGTCCCAAGGCATTATCCAGTCACCACCCTTCAGGACCATCTCTCCCAGTACATCCCCTGGAGAGCGTTACCTGTATGGTTCAGCATCTACTGGTGATCCCCAACCTGAAGGATGTCCACTTAGCCTTGACCAGAGCCAGAGCTTTCTCAGCTCTGGCACCAGCCTGGTGGAACAGTCTCCCAAGTGAGATCCGGGCTCTGTGGGGCTTGATGTAGTTCTGCAGGACTTATAAAATGGAGATGTTCTGCCAGTCTCATGGTTGAGGCAGTGGGAACCCAAACTGTATTAGCCTCCACCTGCTCTGCTCTGTTCTATCTGCACTTCTTCTATCTTGCAGCCCCCCTCAACTTTAGTTACATTTATCTGCACTCATGTAGGGAGTTCCGGGAGCAGATGAGTTTTTGGTGCCATTGACAGTGGTCTAGTAGTATAAATTGAAACAGTGTCTTTAAAATTGTTTATTATGTCTTAACTGGGTTTACTGTGCTGTTTGTATAATGAAGTAACCTGCCCTGAGCCTGTTTGTGGGGGAGGGAGTGCTAGAAGCCCAATAAAATAATAATAAAAAAATAAGCTCATATTCAGTGGAGCAAGTTTCTGCTATCTTAACTGATCTATAGGAGCAGTGTTCAGATTAATACACAATACTGATTAAGCATTTTTGAGTTTCTCTGTGTATCAATTCAATGTTAGCTTCAGGTTTCCTCTTACTGCCCTTGTTCCTCATGAGTTCCTCATACTATGCATACACACATGCAATAATACTGTGTGCACATCCTAGACTTTGGGGCTACCACTAACGTCTTCCATTTGTCTTGCCTTTCAAGACTTAAAATTGATCGAGCACACTTTTCCTTCTATACCTGGTAAATATGTCATCAGCCCCTAACTACAAATTACTATCCTATGACATAATGAAAAATTGGTTGTAATTTAACCTTACACTTTGCCGAAATGAAAGTTGATAAATATTCCGTGCAAACATGGAACTTGCTGATAAGATGGAAGAATCGGCTGATGACATTACAGCAGCTGACACTGCCCCAAGGCCAAAGAAGGAGATATACACTGGACAAAGATACTGGAGGACAATGGGTAGAATCATATCAGCTTCATCTTTTGTCTTGGGATCTATCATACCATATTCAGTCTGGTTCCAATCTGTAACACAAAAATCCACATATTTCCATGTCTGTAGGTACCATGTACTTAAAAAAAAAAAAAAAACCACAAAATTTTGCACTCTGATTTGTGAAATCTAGATGCTATTAATGAACAACAGAAAACTGCATGTCCTTGCTAACTTTAATTCATTCTGCTACTCTCAGGAAGGGCAAAGACCAATGGAAAGGTGCTGGATATCTTGTTCTACCCTCTTCCCTTGGGTTTGGTGACTTCAGCTGGCATTCGATATGCATTCTCAAGCCTGCCTTTGCAACCTTAATGGCTAGAAGCTTACTGCATATGAAGTCAAGTTGTATATCCAATACCAAATTCACAGTTGCATGATGTAACTGCAATATTTACAGAATATGTACAGCCCTGGTTATTATTCAACATTGGTACACACCACCCTGTGTAATATGCAAGTATTTTTCCCAAAACATTTTAACGAATATTTTTCCATGGGAAAACTAAGTCTGGTGCAAAAAACCTGCTAAAGTTCACCCAACCATTGGGCAAAGAATAAACGCAGGCTTTTGCAAAGGTCCAAGCTAGACCATACATTAGAGATCTATGGCCAAATCTCTCATATCTTCAAATTTCTATTATTTCTATTATTAGCAGTTCCTGAATTGAATCAGGATGAAGGCACTTGGAGAGGGATGCTTACTGCTTCCCCCTGAACCTTGCCTTGATGAAAACCATTCTCATCCACCAGAGCTGCTGTATTCCTCAGTAATGGAAACTCATTTTCCCTGTTACGGAAATAGAAAACAGGAAGGGATGAAATGATTCACCCCTCCCATCCATGGCCAAAATCCTGTTTTCTACTCCATCTCTCCACTAATTGCTACTATTTATGGTAATGAGGCGGGATATTCAGTCTCAGGTAGACATTTTATCTACTTGGACTCACTGCTGTGGAGGCTCACCACAAGACCTCAGACAGAGAGTATCTCTGCCTCCCTCTATTCTAATACAATTAGAACAGATACACTGCTGCTTTCATTTAGTGGCACCTGCTTGCCTCACCTCACTGCCCTGGGTGCCCAGGCCCCCAGAATGTTGTACCCCTAGCCTTCTCACTTTCAGCAGCCCAGTATCCTCAGTACCCTCTTCGATAAACCACTGGACATTCTGGTTATATTGGGTGGATTCTATTTGAAACGCCCAATATGTGAAAGCTTCTTCACAAATTGCTTTAAAGATTGCTAAACGTTGCATACAATGCTATAGATTATATATAACAAGTAAACAAGTTTATAATCATTGAGTACAATGCTTAAGAGATGTGTTTTAAACAAAAAAACTACTAAAATTATGGAGTATATTGAAGAAAAGAGAAGGTAGATGTATTGCAAGGGATATAACAGCTTGGTTTATTTTTATGTATTTATTTATTACTAGCAGTAAAGCCCGTTGTGAAAGCAATACAACGGGATCTAGAAAGAGGCTCTGGGGCAGTGCTCTGGCTTTGGGCAAACAGTGTCAATTTGCTGTGGTGACCTCAGCAGGGTATAATGACAGAGTCCACTGTTTTCTCCAGAGGAACTGATCTCTGCTACCTGAAGAGCAGTTGTAATTGTGAGTAATCTGTAGCCCTCACCTGGAGATTGGCAACGATTGTTACCCAGGACAAAATGGCTGGTTTGGAGGGTGGAGTCTATGGCAGTGTACCTGTCTGAGGTCCCACCCCTCCTCAAACCTCACCCTCTTCAGGCTCCATCCCTCAAACCTCCAGGAATTTCCCATCTGGAGTTGGCAACCCTATCAGGACTGGCCCCAATGTGTTTTCTCCCAAAGGCCAAAGTAGGTGACAGGACCAAGCTTAGTTGCCTACCAACAGGCACTGAGGGGAATGTAGGGTTGCCAGCTCTAAGGAGGGAAATACCTGGAGGTTTGGGGGGTGGATTCTGTAGAGGGCCGGGCGACGGAGGCATCGGCCTTCTGTCGCCCGCCTTGCCCCCCCAATCTCGGCCCGGGCGACCGCGGCTCCATGCAGAGCAGTTGTAATACTGAGTGCTCTCCAGCCCTCACCTGGAGATTGGCAACAATGGTTCCCTATGTGAGACTGACTGGTTTGGAGGGTGGAGTCTATGGCAGTGTACCTGTCTGAGGTCCCACCCCTCCTCAAACCTCACCCTCTTCAGGCTCCATCCCTCAAGTCTCCAGGAATTTCCCATCTGGAGTTGGCAACCCTATCATGATTGGCCCCAATGTG